>NC_052505.1:88364010-88396514 GCF_014356525.2 Nilaparvata lugens
AAGTCTTGTAGTTGTTCACTTCACTATATTTTCAGTTCTCAATTATTTTCAAAAAGTAGATTTTTGAATTGATTCCTTTCTCGCATAGAAACATCCATCGGGAGATTAGGTCAAAAAACGAAATTATAATATTATAACTTGAATCGGATGTACTTTCTCTGAAATGAATTGGGACACGAGGAAATTGTAATTATAAAACTAGATCTGAGTAATTTTCTTCAGGATGACTGCCACTGTTGTTATCGAAAAATGCTTGAGATTCATTTCACACCATCAGCATCGGTTGAATGGGGGGCGCTTTGATGTCAATTATGAGAAACGCTGACAATTTTAAGTGAAGCTGATCTTGTTGAGAAAGGCGCTGGAGCCAGTTATTGGAGGCAGACCTGGAAAACCGTTTCCTCATATTTCAGATCACTCTTTAACTGCCTTTGAAAATTGAGGTATCATTATTGATCCAAATTTAGAATCGAATTACTTAACAGATAAGATCGAATTCCAGCATTTTTGTGTGTAGAATGGACTCTAGCGTAGGCAATACTAATTTCCTTATCATTAGAACGTCATTCGAATCTACATCATGGCTCTACACAAGACTCAACAAAGATGTTACTCCAGTGTGTGTAGAAGTCTTTACGAGTTTCAAGTTGGAATATTTCTAAATGTGTTACATAATGACTATTACGTAATCAATATTGGAATAAATGTGAGAATGATGATTGAATTGGAGCCTGACAATGAAATTAAGGAAACCTTAGTGGTTTTGTGTTTTGTATATGTTTGGACTTTTTAACATCAAAAAGAACTTCATTTCGAAGTGAAAAGTGTAAATTCAAAGTAATGTACTCACTATAACCTTAGTGTCTGGTTTCCCATTAGGGAACTTTGGACTAAATACGGCGAGGTGGAACTACCCTAGGGTCTCCCCACAATTCAAAGCCATACGCTAATAGTAATAATGATAATAATAATAATAATAATAATAATAATAATAATAATATAATAATAATAATAATAATAATAATAATAATAATAATAATAATAATAATTAAGGAAACCTAATTCAGATGAACCAATTTGTAGAGGTTTTGGAACAAGAAATCATAAGTTGCTTTAGGAGAGTGAGAAACTATTACCCCATCATACTATTGGATCGCATCACTGTTTGCCCTTTACTAGAAAAATAACAGCATTTAAATGTTTCTTACTTGTAATAAAATTGAAGTATAATGCTTCATCATCCTCCCATCCTCTTTCAAATGAGTTAATATTGGCAGACAATTAATCTATATTAGTTTGGATAATTATTTTTATTCACATTCCAAAAAACATACACCACTGCACTATTGGAGTTCACAGTTATGTTATGGAAGAGCATGAATATAAGTAGTCATCATTTCAGTATCAGTAGTCTAGTTAGTTTGGGAGGCTCAGGGAAGCTATAAGGCTATGAAAGCTTGGAATTCTACTTTATATTGTCAAGAAATCACAATTATTGGAATCGAGTAGATATTATTTGTTGGTATAAGAAATTTGTAAATGGTATTACTTTAGTCATAAACGATATTGAGAGGAAGCCACTAATCCATGTTATGCTGGAAACATAATTATTCTGTTGGCAAATTTAGTAAGAGACAAAAATCATTTTTTGAAATATAGAATGATTAAATCAATTGAAGGATGTTGATTCTTTATTGTGAATAATCGTCAATCCAACAACTGATCTAAGAGAGTGTAAAATCTTCTCATCCTGATAACTCACATACAAAATAATCACAGTATCTACTCCTTATGATTGATTGTACCTGGAGCCTTCTTGATGGAGTTTTATCCTTCTAATATTATAAATAATTATCAAGCTATTAACAAACTGTTAAATTTTCCGTAATAAGTGACTGAGGGTCATTAGTTCTAGATATAAAAATAGAATGTTACGAGCTATTATGGTGAAGTATTTGCTTGAAAGAATGTATATTTTTGTCCTTATTTAGGAGCAATTAAGCTAAAATTAATTCGCATTCTATTAATAGACGGGTTGGACAACTATTTTGTATGATAACACTTTCCATTTGTTGCAGAATCTTGAAATCAGTGTTTTCCAAGCAAGTTGAAGAACTCGTAAGGGTTATCATGAGAGCTGATCATAGGGAGTTGGGATTCATCTGATTACAGATCTTCAAATTCTGCGACTGATTAGATATTAGAGTTGTCTCCTTTAAGTGATTCTTCCCATGGTTTATGGCCTCTATAGAAAATATTAAAATGTATTGATAACGCATCACTCATAGAGTGTGGTAGACTGTAACAAAATTCACAGGATCCAGCAGTAATTGGAAGTATTTCTATTGAGAATTTATTATTTTTAAATCTCTAATTATTATTGAGACGTGAGATTTGAGATAGTAAGCTAATTTTTGCATGTATCATCAAATGGATTTAGCCGACAAAAGTGTGTTGTGACTCACATGATTGGAATATGAATCCAATATCTTTTAAAGATGATAATTTATTCTTAGAAAAGTGAACTTCGCAAATATTATACAATTTAAAATCAATTTTGAAGTTGAGTGATAAGATTTCAAGAATCAAGACTGTGTAATATTTTGTGTCTTTTTTCAACTCTATCTTAAATCATCCATCAAAAATGTTGAAGGCAGTGACATCTCTACACTCAAGACAATTATTATGCCAAAATAATTGTTTAAGCTGAACATTGTAACTACAATCAACAGTGAACAACACTCAAAGTATCAATCGTATAATATATCATGGGCCTACATTTATGTCTATAAAATTCCTAAATCTATCTGGATAAATCAAAGATGGAGATTCGTCGGGGTAATGTTTTCAAATTTAATGAATCTCGAGAAATATAAAATCATAGACTTAATTCTCGTCGCTCATAAACTCTCTGGATCACTTGAATAAAGGCATAGAGAAAAGGATAAAAGCATAAGTCTTTCTTTTCTCTACGATAAAACTCATGTGCAAGACCCTTTTCAAATCCTATTGGGCGATTGTGGAACAGTACATCTTCATCCAGGGCCAGATTTAATGAGTTGGCGCATATTGGAGAGAAAGGGAATTCTAGCGGAGGAAGGCAGAACTAATTCGAAATACTAAAAATATGGGAGTGGCTACGGTAATGTAAGTCACGCCCCAAAATCAACGAGCAGTCTCATTGGTCAATAACTTGCATGTGCCGTTCTCAAGCTGCTTGCTTCCTATTGGCGGTAAGCTGTGAAGGTAAAATGGCGACTGTTCATCGACCAATCAGACAACTCCTTGGTTTTTGAGGCGTTGACTACTAATTCACCCACTTCTACTTCTATATGAATTGCATGTTATTGTCCTGAGAAGTGTATTCAACGATAAGAATGCAATAAGAGGGTTATTCATTCAAGTATTTATTACAAAAACGACTTGAAAAGTTTGAATTAGATTCAGAGCTGGAAGGCAGAGCTGAGATTTTGGAGAGTCTCTTTTGAGACTCGTCTTTGGAATTCACAATGTTCTAATGAAATATTCTTACAATTAATGATATCACCACTTTGAATTTCAATCGCAGATGAGTGCCCCGCACATACACATCGATTTTTGTTCGTACGATATTTTGCAGTCCTTATGAATCCTATCAGATTAAACGGAACTTGACAAACATCATCTGTTCAATCTAATATAATTTATAAGGACGGCAAAATACCGTACGAACAAAAATCGATGTGTTTGTGCGAGGCTGAAGACTCTTCTAAATGCCGAACCCATTGATCACCGATTATCCCATTATTCCAATAAAAAACATGTCGAAAGCACCCTGATAATAATATTTGTGCTTACTAGGCTTAGTAGCTACACTGTTAACGTGAACTAGCTACTCATATTATTGAATTAAAAAGAACGGTAAACCGCCAAATTTATTTCAAATAAGTTCAAAGATAGAAACAGAAAATATTCTTCTTGAATTTCTAATATGTCGTTAATTGTGTCCTGTAAAAGGTACCTATGTTTAGTAAACATACAATCATCACACTTTAAAGTATAACTAGTAAATAGAAGATTCATATTGATGCCTATTACTGGATTATTTCCTACACTTGATTGAAGTAGCGATTGTATCTCTCATAGGTACATAGTAAATGATCCTATCTATATTTAGTCACGATCAACTCAATATCAAGAATGTAGGTTGTATTATTTTGTAATGTAGAAATGAAACAATCGTTCATTCTTCATTCTTTCGTTCAGATCATCGATAACAGTATCATTGCAGTTAACCAACGCAAGGCTTATGGGAAATGAACGGATTATTTATCCACATTGTTTTATTGAAGCTCTCCTTTTATAGTCAACCTGAGAACTCAATCTTGATAAAAGTACTTGTAGACTATAGGTGTTTCCATCTATATCTATTCTATCCACTATTTTACAATCATAATTGCTGCCTATAGTACCGTAGTGTGTTGTAGATGGAAGATTATGGTTCCAAGAACGAACAGGTACCATATAAGAGGATGGTAAAACATAGTGATATTAAAGATCTCTTCTACTAATATGCATGGACGGGAGTAGCAGAAGAGAATTTACCGAGGAGCAAAGTATAGCCTTCGATAATAATATTATTTTCAATTATTTCAAGAAATCTTCCTTATTTAAAATTTAGAATCTTAATCAATGACTTGAAAAATGTAATATATTCACTTTGATAAGAGATTAATATAAAGTAAACACTTCACATTCGAGGCAGGCTATTCGCCATAATGTTATATGATTTTAAAAGCATATGGAACATGAACGACCCCGCACTGTAAGATAGATAGATAGATAGGCTGCCTTTATTTTAACCTGGAGGGCGAAGTTAGGGCGCATCCGGCCCTCTCTCCCACTTGACCCTCCTATACAATTCTAATGTATCTACATCACAACATAAGGAAATATTATTTCGAATAGAATAATAAGTAATATGATAAAAAAGTATAAATCATTATTTGAAAAAAAACAATTTCATTCAATTTTGTAGAATATTGAAACTTGAAACTATATATTTTAGACTGAAAAAATAATAAAAAAGTTAGAAAATAGAGTTATAGAAAGTTTTTTAAGCAAGAAACAATGACATTTCACGCAAACACACACTTTCACACACGCAAATACACCATGCAACTTGAAACTATATATTTTAGACTGAAAAAAAATATATATAAAAAAGTTAGAAAATAGAGTTATAGAAAGTTTTTAAGCAACCAGTGATAAGAGAAGTGAAGTGAACACTTCACATTCGAGGCAGGCTATTCGCCATAATGTTATATGATTTTAAATGCATATATTTTTAAATTCTGAGGGGTTGTTTAAAACAGTATTTTTCCACTATTTTCAGTTATATATTGTAATGAAATGTATTTTTTGGAAGAATAAATTTCAATTTTATCTAGTTCTATATACTAAGATACAGATAATGTTTATAATGAGCGGTTATGACTGACAAACTCAACTTTCAAGCTGATACACCTTAGACCTTAGAACTTGATTTACAGCTTGATGAAGTCCTTCAAAAATTATCATCTCAGTTGTAAATGATCTTTAGCTGATGTAAATCGTAATACACAACTTTTCACTATTATTTTAGGAGGCTCTTTGTGTGATTACTTCCAAGATCATTGATGAACCAATACAGAGAAATACAATGAAGATTTGAAACCAATCTTGGCGATTAATCTAGATCTTATATTGATGATCAATGCACTGTAATCACTCTAATATCACTCTCTTTTATCATTCTCTAGACAGGACTATTGTATTGTATTGTATTGTATTGTATTGTATTGTATTGTATTGTATTGTATTGTATTATATTGTATTGTATTGTATTGTATTGTATTGTATTGTATTGTATTGAGAGTCTTGACAAAAAAAGTTTTGATCCGCTTCCATGTAGAGACAACTTCAAAATGGTGTGTAAGTCCTGCCTGTCCCCTAAGTAATGTGACCAAGTGAACACGCATCTGGCCAATAGAAGGATATAAAAGTAGGGCCTACACCTCCTTGAAGGGGACAAGTTTATTACCGATATTGTCTGGGACTGGTCAAATTGATTTGGCGCGTAAATGCCATAAAACGCTAGAGAAGGATCCCCTGCTGGTAAGTCCATCTGTTCATCAGAGCTGTGCAATAATCGTAAAGTCAACCGTAGCAGAAAATTGGGTTTGTCCTAATAGGGTCAATATTGTTAGACATAATTAGGTTGATATGTCAGCTACGCACTTTTTTAGTATCATAATATACTGAGGGCTAACACTAGTAGAGAAAAAGGAGTAGTGATTTGGATTTTCATTGCTATTATCAATTTATTATTTGAAGAACGTAATGAGGTATCATGAATGGCAGAATATGGATTCATTATTGATTGAGGATGTTTGATGTTTTAATAGAAGGTTTCATCGATGATTGGAAACGGGCTGTATCAACTTGTTTCTGAAAACAATAAAAGTTGATAGAATTCAACATCCCATTTCAAATCTTGAGTCTAGAGATTTGAGATTGTAAAAAAACTATAAGCTAAAGGAAGATTTTATTTCCATCAGGATGTAATTTAATAATGTGATATTTTTCTTCTATGTTTGTTTTTGAAGTATCTAAATCTAAAAATCTACTTCTGCGAAAATAATAAAGAACTAAAAATTCATGAAGTGAACTACCATAAGACTACTTCTATTTCTGACTATCTGTAAGCTTATCGAAATTTGGGAGAGGTATAGCATAAGGTTACATTATTTTTTCTCTCCCCAACATTTTTGATGATGTACTTATTGGGGTACGCGACTAGGTGTCACCCCGACTACTTGTCCCCTTTAAAACTGGTTCTTAGGGGACAAGTAGACGTCGAGCCACACCCATATCCTTTCTGAGGAGGTGACAACTAGTCGAGGGGACACCCTGACGCGAGGGTGCGAGGTGTCAAGTTGTCGTTTACGGTCTTGACTAGTTGGCACCTTTGGTCCAGTAGGTGTCAAGTAGTCGGGGGGACAACTTGACGGCAATGGCATATTTTTACGAGGGTACAAGTAGTCGGGGTGACAACTAGACGGCTACCCTACTTATTGTATGTATCAATCAATCCATAATATTTCAATGGATGTTGCTACAATGTATGTGGCATTCACCAATAGCATTGGAGAGACGTTCAATAGAAAGCCTGCTACCTCCTAATTGATTGATTTACCAAAAAAATATGAAGTTTTTAAGCTGATGTGACGGTTTAGGAACATGTGAGTTAATTCATTTTCAAAATATTCTTTCACTTATTTCACTTCTTATAATAATTTGGGTTAAAATTGCATGCTTTTTTCTCCTCTGCATTCAACAAAGGATTATTTAAATAGTTCGTATAGTTTTTCTTCTTCATTAACAGTCATAAATTTCACTGTTCAAACATTGATTATTGCATTGATTTATCAGACGAGTACAATGAAGACTGTGTAGGCCCTTTGCCTTTAATGAAAATAAAGTAACTGAAAGCAGAAATGGAATACAGTAACTAAAGAGTAGAGGAGAAACAAAGGAGGTGGATCTCTTTGATGTCGCCTACCTTCTCCGCAATCAACTGGAGAGCTCATTAAAATTTTTGCCTCGGACAATTGCATGTTAATTGTTAACTCACCGGATACGCATTTTTCGCAATCCTGTTTTTCTTGTATTCCAAACTGATACTTCGAAAATATTTGTTGGTTAAAACTTGCACTATCTATCTTTGTGCCAATTACCTGGCCCAGTCTAAAAATGATCTGAGAATGAACATGTAATGACGACGTAATTCCCAGACTAGAGACATAATGAGCGAGTCTCTTCATCCATCCGATAACACTTGGAAAAGAACTCGACTGATTCTTGGTGGCTATAACTTTTATGTAACTTACATAGGATTGTTGGAAAGGTAATTGAATTTAACATTCAATTGCTCATTCGTTGCAAATCATAATAATTATGTTGTACTCTTGCTGGCTGCAAGAGACGTCATACCGTGATAGATTCAAGATGATAAGATTCAATTATTATTAAACGAAAATCCAAATTAAATGCTGTAAATCACCCCGAAGACTTCAAATATTGAAAACAGGGTGTACAGCTAGATAGAAATTCATTAATTAGCATTTGAACAAATGCAATTTCTAATTTATCTCCATCTATGATAAGATTTGTTGAATTTCAATCCAGAATTTAACGACTTTTAGTTTGCATGGTATGGATATTGATCTTTGAGACTTGAAACTCATTTCATCCCCAGAAATGAGAAAATTATGGAAACTTTATGAAGAGTCATGTTAATAGTACTTTCAATGGTGGAGAACATAACAAATATTTGAAGTGTAAATCAAAAGAGCTCTTTACCTTGATTATTCATCCTCTTCTTTGATTAATCTTCTTATATGAGTATCCTGTTCCTTCAACATTGTATTTTGATTTTTTTAATTTATCGTATTGAATTCTAGAATTAAATGGTTTATCAATCCTGTAAAATAAATTTACACTCTCCAAAAGTATCTTGATCCAAATAACGAGAAAAAACCTGGTGAGCGTACAAGAATAGTGTATAGTCTATAGCTATATACCATCCTTGGTGAGCGTATACATCACTGATCAACCTCTAACGTCTTGTTTAGTGAACTTGTTCTGTGTTGATACGAAATAGTTTAGTTTTAGTTTAATATATTTCATCCAGTGACCTCCTGTGGAAGAGGTATAAGGATTTGTCAATTTTTTACTAAAATTCAGTTTCCTATTATAGGAGTCGGTATTAATATAATTTTATTATTGGTCGAGAAAATCCTACAATATGATTTCGTACCATCACTCTTCTATTTTCACAGTAATCAAAATGCAAAAATTATGAATAATGTTTTTTATATCAACATGGAAAATTATTAAAATAGAACAGTGTTGAAATTAGTTTAAAAGACTGGGTTTGATTTACCTTCATCTTTTGAGGAGGAATCTCTTTGGAGGAATGTGAATTGAATCTGATCTAGATTTAGGATAACCTCCTATTTATTCATCGACACAGTCAAGCTTTGTTGGTTCCATTCTGCTTCTTCATCTCAATCAATTGCAGCGAATTGAATTTCTTGAATGGTAATTTGGAATGCAAAAATGCCATATCGACTGACAATCTATCATGCTCTGATATATATCTCCATTCAAAGATCCCAATTTAGATGTCAGTTTTCAAATAGCAATTCAAGAGCCTTGACAACTCCTTGCGCTTAACAATAAGCAATTACAAATTAGCATAATCTTATTAGAATACAGTGGTAAAACCACTGGATACTTCCTAGAATACACGTATTGCAATCTTGTACTTTCTAGAAACTTCGTTATTTTATCCTTTTGAATGAATTCCTAATTCATTCATGAGAAGGGTATGATTATTAAGCGATTATTACGTCTCGGGCAAATTGCTGACATTCAGTTTAAAAGGAAGTTGGGCGATTTCTTAGAAAGTTATATAAATAGTTCTATTGAAATTAATATGATCAGGATTTGGAAAGTAATATTAATTATACCACCTCATGAATCGAAAAATCTCCTTTATGAATAATGACGAAAACAATGTGATTGGCGCCAAACTCGAGAAAAAAGAATCTAACTTACCACAAATTGAAGATCATCTTTTGAGGAATCTGAATTGAATCTGATCTAGATTTAGGATAACCTCCTATTTATTCATCGACACAGTCAAGCTTTGTTGGTTCCATTCTGCTTCTTCATCTCAATCAATTGCAGCGAATTGAATTTCTTGAATGGTAATTTGAAATGCAAAAATGCCATATCGACTGACAATCTATCATGCTCTGATATATATCTCCATTCAAAGATCCCAATTTAGATGTCAGTTTTCAAATAGCAATTCAAGAGCCTTGACAACTCCTTGCGCTTAACAATAAGCAATTACAAATTAGCTTAGCATAATCTTATTAGAATACAGTGGTAAAACCACTGGATACTTCCTAGAATACGCGTATTACAATCTTGTACTTTCTAGAAACTTCGGTATTTTATCCTTTTGAATGAATTCCTAATTCATTTATGAGAAGGGTATGATTATTAAGCGATTATTACGTCTCGGGTAAATTGCTGACATTCAGTTTAAAAGGAAGTTGGGCGATTTCTTAGAAATTTATGAAATAATTGTATTGATATGAATATGATCAGGATTTGGAAAGTAATATTAATTATACCACCTCATGAATCGAAAAATCTCCTTTATGAATAATGACGAAAACAATGTGATTGGCGCCAAACTCGAGAAAAAAGAATCTAACTTACCACAAATTGAAGATCATCTTTTGAGGAATCTGAATTGAATGTGATGTAGTGATGTACATTCAATTCATAGTACTATGTACCTATAGTATTGATGGAGGAAAAATAAAAGTGAAAATTCATCTGTAGACATGAATTTCAATCCCAGCTGCAAGTTTTTATGAAGACATAGTTAGAAAATTGTATCGTTTGAGCAATAATTATCATGAATCTCAACACGGTTTTCACCAAGTCTATCAAAAATCCAAGATTATCTGCCTCACTCTCAGTGTTAATGAAAATGTTGAATACGAAGAAATTATTGATGATAAGAGAAGCTGCTGTAATCAATAATTATTTTATCCATTCAATTTTGTTGATGAATCAGTTTTGTGTTCTTCAATAGAAGAAACATTTTTTCTCTATTTGGCTGGCTTCAGGTCAGTGTGCTGATCAAGATAATATAGGAAGATATCCCATGGTGTAGACGGCTCATGTTCCAAATTTCAGGCCGAGTATTTGTACGCCGATTACTGTCGACTATTGTTGATTATTACTGTCTGAGAGTCTAAGAACAGCATAGTATGAGTTATGAGAGACAACCAGCGTCATATAGCTTCACGAAAAAGAACTACGTGACTATCGGCTTGAGCAAACAGTGGAATTTGGAACATAAACGCGCTATTTAATGGGATATCTTATTATGCTATCTTTTTTTCATGCTAACACTGAATAACAATTGGCAGTACCAGTCAATTTGAGCTTCATTCGTTGATTAACAGGAACTAGAATCCTGAACTAGATTCCGGGACTAGAAAAACAATTGAGTACTATAGGTAAAATATTCGATTGTGGTGATACCATACTACTATTACTACACTAAAAATCACTGTTACAACTCAACCCCTATAGATATCGATTTAAAAATTTTGTGTCGCTATGAAAAATCTCGGGTCTATACAAGATGAGCTAAGGAGCTTTCAAGGATACGCATCTGACGGTGCGTAAAGATTTACGCGCCGCGAACATGAGCAATTCACTTTTAATCAGCTGATGCCAAGCTTTTTATAACTGTATCTTACCGTTTCTGTAAAAATACAGATATAGTCAGCTGATTAAAAGTGAATTGCTCATGTTCGCGGCGCGTATATCTGTACGCACCTTAAGATATGTGTCATTCTAACATCTGGTTTAAAGGCCAAATTATAGTTCCTATATGTTTTAGCATAATCTATTGAACAAAATTTGTGGAATATATTGTTGTCAATAGAATAGTATTTGACGAAAAAAGTATGGGCATAGAAACCCCATGTTGCGTGACTTTTCGAGCTTTACAGTACTTTCCAGAGAGACTTTACAGTAGTCACAATATTCTAACCAACTTGAAACCACAATAACAACTTACTGCTTCATCTTGAAATGTTTCTTATCAACAATTTCAATATCCGTCATTTCTCACTCTTTTGAAGGAGAGAGTTTTAAAAGTAATATAGCTTTCGTTTTCACTTCATATTCTTCTCAAATATTAGAATGTATTTTGTTAAAATACTGCCTTGAATAGTTTCTTTTTTCAACTATTTTAAGATGCATGTTATATAGCTTGAAGGTGTTTTCAATTTATTTGAAGTATCAATCAAGATATTAATGGAGGTATTATTCAAGATATATCAATGATTTCATTTATTTCACGGTATTTGTAGGCTACAAATTACCTGACAATAGCGAGGCAGAGGCCAGACGGCTTGCTAGCGGACTGGGTGAGCGAACTGAACGGCACCTTCTCACAAAGTTCAAGCTGAAAAGTTTCATAATCGTTAGAGGAGTAACAGCGGTGCGTACCAGCAGAGATTAAATATCACTCTATATATTCCTTCCTCTGTGATACCAGCTAACGTTCGAATATTACTATTCCTGCCTCCGTGGTACCAGCGAACGATCGAACGCCTATCGCCGACCGAGACATGCAACGAGCAACGAGCCGTTCGCCGCGCGGCGCAGTCGAGAACACGCTAACATCTACGCGAACAATGATGCGTAGCCTGAACAGAGAGCAGGACACAACACTGCAGGCAGATAGGCTAAGCACTGCGGCAATGAGCGAGTTCCGGCGACCCTCCCATACACCTAATCAAATAATGTCGACTGCCTGCGCATGGCCTATCACCCATCATCAATCACCCAACACACTCACTCATTACACACAGTTGTCATCGACACACCAACATTATATATTCAATTCAACAATCAAATCAAAATATTCTTCAAACTATAAGGCGGGGTTAGGACTAACGACGTGAGAATCTTCTCTACCACTTGTAACTTTGAAAGGTGGAATGGGCAGATGTGGAGAGTGATGACCAGGTTCAAATTATGTTCAAATTCTAAAACTCAAACGAAAAACAATACAAAGTACAAATGTAAACACAAATACAAAGTTATATATGCTATTTGGTGGGGTGAGCTGAAATAGGGGAGACTTGTAGGCTGCAAGCTCCTCTCAAATTGGGATAATTGACCGAGTGAAGTGAGGTCTAAGATTCAAGTCGACGGTTTGACATTTCTCTTAATGTTTAAATGTTTATATGTTGCGCATTTACGGCGAAACGCGGTAATAGATTTTCATGAAATTTGACAGGTATGTTCATTTTTTAATTGCGCGTCGACGTATATACAAGGTTTTTGAAAATTTTCCATTTCAAGGATAATATACGAGAAAGGAAAAAGGAGCCTCCTTCATATGCCAATATTAGAGTAAAAATCAGACTATAGAATTATTCATCATAAATCAGCTGACAAGTAGTGATTACACAGATGTGTGAAGAAGCCAGTCTATTGCTGTACTTCCATAAGATCTATAGTTTCAATCAGGTACTTGTGGATGAGAATACTGCGTGAGGTCTACTGTTCACAGAACTACTAGTATATATCTTATAAATAAGAATATAAATTTGAGGACCCTTTAAAAAATTATTTTCTCACGAAATGTTTCTGCTGTATAAAGCCATGTCGTGACAGAATAATTTTTAATATGGTTCTCAGATTTATATTTTCATTAATATAAAAAGTAGCCCGAAAGAAAAAAAGACAAAGATAATATTTCTTATCTACCACTTGTAGTGATGGGCAGGCTCAAATTATGTCCAAATTCGAAAACACATTTAAAACAAAATACAAAAGCAATACAAATAAAGTAGACTACAAAAATATCAAACCCGTGTACAAAGTAACTTGCTTCTGAGAGACTTCAGGGTGTAAGCTCCTCTCACATTAGGACAAATTAAATATAATATTTCATTCTTCAATGTTGTTTTCCATCACGAACTGCTCATTATTAAATCACTTTTTGCTTTTGGAAAAAACGACTAGCAGTCGAATATTTTACAATAAATGAATAAATCACTCACTGGACAACGAGATCTTTCGGCAGTTACGCCATCTTCTTGGTTGTACTCATAGACAAGTAGAAGGATAGGATGGCAATTTTTAGTGTGCTGTTGGTGTCTATTGGTTTAGTGTCTGTTGGTAATGTTGGTGTCTATTGGTGTCTATTGGGTTTGTTGTAGCTGAGAAGGTAATCAAAGAGGATGTGGGATTTGAAGTGGGATTATATACATTAAATGAACAAACCAACTTCCTCTTTGATTACCTTCTTAGCCACAACAAACCCAATAGACACCAATAGACACCAACAGCACCAACAGACACTAATCCAATAGACAACAACAGCACACTAAAAATTGCCATCCTATCCTTCTACTTGTCTATGAGTACAACCAAGAAGATGGCGGAACTGCCGAAAGATCTCGTTGTCCAGTGAGTGATTTATTCATTTATTGTAAAATATTCGACTGCTAGTCGTTTTTTCCAAAAGCAAAAAGTGATAATATATCACTATGATTTATCATCGAATCAAAATACAATATTCATTATGATAAATAATCATTGAGTATTAATTCCGGATTGAGACGGCTGTGAGAAATCTGTGAGCCTGCACCTAATTGATGATGAGTAGGCTTGCATTCTGATCTTCACATTCTTGGAAAAGGCACTATAAGGATACCAAATAATAAGGATAATAAACCTTGAGATGGTTCATTGCACGGTAGATATGAATCAGGCTGGGAACTATTTTTTATGCTCACATATATTTGGAATAAAATTCAATGTCTCTCACTCGGGGTCGACTCAAGAGAGTTTCTGAATTATGACTGTGGAATGTGTGGAAGATGATCAACATAAAATTATCCAGGATACAGCAGCTAGGTATTCTTTAAACTGAGTTTTGAAGGTATTATTAGATATTTCCAGGTATGGGCGTGTAAGGACTCCAAGACAAGGGAATAGCCAAGATTTCGTTGAGTCATATAATATCAGGTAGTATTGAAGAGTATCTTCTGAAAAGCGTGATATAAATCGCACTTCTTACTCGAGAAAGAAGCACAGGAATAAAAAAGAACAATTTCTAGATGCATTCCTATTTCTGAATCATGCACCTCCATGGAAAATTACCAACGACCTTGAAGAAGTTTGACAATGATAGCGTGAAATATTCACCGGTCTCCTTTTTTTACGTATGAGTCACGTGCTTTTGTCACATGCTCACGCCCTTATCGAAACATCCTAAACAAAATCCTAACAATATATGAAAACAAAAGGAAGAGAAGAAAATATTTTTGTACTTTCACTCTACAGACATGCTTTGATTCTCCTATTCAATTCCATTCCATTCAATAACACTGTTGTCTCTGAACTCCCCCTAAATAGTTAAATCATTGTCCCAGCAGAGACATTCCTACCAGGTTGAGTCATCTTATTGTAGGACCCTCCTATTCAAATAAGATTTGTTAGTTGCTTCCGACAATTTATAAGAGGACTTCTTTAAGTGTAACAATATCATTGATGGGAAAATTCTTGATTCACATGAGGATTTTGAATAGAAAAATCTGGTGTGGTCTCACACAACTTTCCTTGCCGTTATGAAAATTGATCACCTGACGCTAGTGCTCCCGCGCATCTCAAGTCTACTACTATTCAAAGATCTGAGCCAGCTGGTGACAGAACAATAACGCTGGAAACACACGAGGTACGCTATCTCTTCATAGTGAATGATTTGATAGAATCAACAGTTGTCAACAGTTTGCAATTGGAATAATCTTATTTTCTCGAATAATCGAGCTTATTTTCAATTTTAGGTGAAAATGTTACTGAACATCAATTGTAGAGATTTTCATGCTCAATCTTTTTAAATTCAAATTTTATGTTTAAATGTATCTGAAGCCTGATAATTGGGAATCTAAAATCTTTAAAAACTAAATCTAAAAACTTTGCATAGATGGGGCGGAGCTCGTGAAATTTTTACAGATATGGGACTTATGGAAGTTGATAGAGATTATCAATGACTAATTTAGGTATGAATTTGATCAAAATCGTTGGAGCCGTTTTCGGAAAAATCGTGGAAAACCCTGTTTTTTACAACATTTTCGCCATTTTAGCCGCCATATTCAGTTGAATTTGATCGAAATTGTTCGTGTCGGATCCTTATACTGTAAGGACCTTAAGTTCCAAATTTCAAGTCATTCCGTTGATTGGGAGATGAGATATCGTGTACATAGACGCACATACACCATACACACACACACACACACACACACACACACACACACCACACACACACACACACACACACACACAACACACACACACCACACACACACACACACACAACACACACACACACACACACACACACACACACACACACACACACACACCACACACACACACACACACACACACACAACACACACACACACACACACACACACACACACACACACACACCACACACACCACACATACACACACTACACACACATACATACAGACCACCCAAAAACCACTTTTTTGGACTCAGGGGAACTTGAAACTACATCGCCAGATCAAATCCATTTTTACTTAAACAAGTTTATCGGAGATTGACAATGGTGTAATAACCGAAACCGGTCTTTCTAATTATCAATAAATCAGTGGTTTTTTTGACAATTTCTTAGTCTTTCTCATTCAATATGAATAATTACCACAATATCAACTTATCAACTACACAAAAAAAAAAGAAAAACTTTATTGTAATGGTGCAAAGAATGTCTGACTCATTTTGTCAAACAAAGCAAAAAGGTCAAGAGCTATTTAAGCTATCTGAAAAAAAATCTCTCCATGAAAGTTATCTACAGAATAATCTTCACTAAATTTCCTGTTCAACATTTCAAGTTTCATGGCCTGGAAAAATGAATGGATTGAATGATAAGAGTTAAAATTTGAACATTTTGAATGTCCACCCTCTGTCATGAAAGTGATGAATCTTAGAGGAAAGAACCATTTTTTCTGTGATCTAAGCAACCTCCAAGTTGTTTATAAATTTCACGCCTCGTGAAAAGATAGTTCACCACATAATTTCCTCATGAACTTCCGAATTCATTTAAAAATCACATGTCACTTACTTTATGTCCTGGTATCTCGGATACAGCAGTCAGACAGCTTGACTTGGCTCTACCAGATGAAAGTCTCAAAAACACCGGATGCACCGTCTCAGGGTAAAAACGGATATTGGCCAATGATCAAATACAAACTCTGCCAAAATTTGTTTCTCATGCAAAGTGAGAAATTCTACTGTCCGCTTTGCACTTTCCGTTGTGAATGAGCTTGCAAAATTATCATCTGAGTGCAGATTTAGTTTGTTCACATTTTGTGACTGGTTGAAACCGTTCATTTGAGAATTCAAATCAAATCAAATCAATTTATTTTTCCACATTGCATTACAAAAAAATGTAAAATTCATAAATTCAATTATAAATAGAATACATCAATTGAAATAGAAAATGATACATTATTACATTAATGCTAGTACATGATGGCGTGGAATTCCCCCAAGAAGACTATACGTCTGTGTATGGGGGAGAGTTCTTCCATGAAAATAGAGTAACATGTATCTTTATCTGTGCTATGAGCTATTAAATTTATGTTCTATACAACCTATATAAGTGAATGTAACTGCTGTTTATAGTTTATTCAAAAAATACGTGATCAATAGCAGAGCAGAGTTGATTATAAATTTACAAGTGGGAGAGCAAGGGAACCTAAGACCAGCAATGAAGCGAAAAAGTTATATTTTAATTAAATTGAGCTGGTAAGTTATACTACCCAATGTATGAAGACATTAATTTGTAACAAGTTAATAAGAAGTGACAATTTTCGACGCATGCACTTTAGGCCTATATTCAAATTAGAACTTTGTATCTATAGAGCGAACAAATACTCTTCAGGAAATAAGAAACACGCTATTGCTCAAAACTTCTTCTATTTTTTCATTTTGTCTCAATATTTATCAATATTCCATAACCTTCTCCATTACAAGTCCAATGACATACATACTAGGCCTATGTCTAAGTCTTCCTGTCTTGTAGTAATAGAAATATATAATTTCGAAAAACTACTGTTCAGAAATGAATCTTTGAGAAGAAGGTGCATTGATATACAATGAATGCTCTCTAAAGAGGCTTAAAAATCGAATAATAATCAAAATCTGGATAAAGTTTAATAAAGCTATTCGCTCTCGTTAACAAGATTCATTTTCAATAAAAAAAGACGATTCAAAACTTATTTGACCATTTTTCAAAGTCGTGGGTAGCTTGAAGACATCACAAGCTTTAATTGGGATAATATCCAGAGTAAGTACGCTCTCTTACTATTTCTGTTTTAAATAAAATGATCTGACCATTGATTTGCTGAATACTAGGAGACTCTTGAGTTACAATCAGTGAGTATAGAATGTAAGAATGATATAGAATATAAAATAAATCAGTGAGTATGGAATTACATTCTATAATCACTGGCTACAATAGTCAATTTGTTGTAACCTATTGTCTTTGATCATCACTCGGGAATCAAAAATCAAATGGATTGATTGGAAAAGTTGAATAGCTTTATTGAGTAGGATTTTTTTAAGGCTAGTTCATTGATTGGAAATTTAATCATCGAAGATAATCGAAAAATTCAAATCGAGTTTATTCTGATGATTTTTTTTTCAAATTGAAATCGTTCAATTCGAAATTTAATTCTTTCAATAAGACTTTTTTGTTGATTAGAATTAGCATATAAGCCTAGTCATTTGAAATGTTAATTATCATTATCATCTTCAATATCATTTTTTGTTGTGTGAAGCCACAAATTCTGAGCAGTGCTCAAGTGGCATACAACATGTCATTTTTAGAATGGAGTCACATGAATGCTCTAAAACACTCCACAATGGTATAAGGACAAGCCTCTACCAGTGTCCTAATCTTTGATACAAGTCATTGAAGAAAATCAATTTCTCGAATTTTATTGTCATTGTTGTTTTGTGGTGAACCACAGAGCTACTCAATCTACTCCACATTTTAATGTGTGAATATTTTCTATTTTAGTTACAGTCATGTGGAATATTTCTTGTATGTTTAATTTTGAAGCATCTAAATTTGAAAATATTTGAGGACAGAAAATTTTGTGGATTGAAGAACTACAAGACTTAATATATTTCGGAACATGTTTTACGTTATCTAAATTTGAGAGAGTAATAGCATAAGATTGCCTTATTTCTCCTCTCCCTATCATTTCGATAATGTAGCCTATTTATTGTATAAATGAATAAAGATATTAGTTCAATTGAAAATTGCATTCAGATGAATTCAACATAAAATATAGCATTTATTCAGCATTTATAATAGTCGCGATTCAAAGTTCTATCAAAATTATATAAAAAACCGCGATTTTCTCAAAAACCGCTCCAACGATTTTGATCAAGCTCATAATATAAATTGACATTGGTAAGCTCATCACCTGCCACAAGTACCATATCTGTGAAGGTGCGTACAGATGTGGGCGCCGCGAGCATGAGCGATTCGCTTTTAATCAGCTGACTATATCTGTATTTTCACAGAAACGGAAAGATACAGATATAAAAAGCTTGGCATCAGCTGTTTCGGATGGACACGTTAAGTCGTCGGTCCCGGCTGCCTAAAAAGCAGTCGTTAGTTCATGTCAGAGGCCCTGAAATTGATCAGTTGCGACCTGAAAACTCTGACACCAGACCTGAGCCAGCCAGGTCACTCGACATTATTTTTAATTGAAAATTAGGGGCCTACGTGGAATTTACATTGACATTTTCTGAGTAGTTGTGAATGTGATATTGTGGTAGTTATTCATAATGAATAAAAAGGCTAAATATTGTCAAAATACAGATTTATTGAAAATTGAGATACCTGTTCAGGGTGTTACACCATTATCAATCTCTGGTAAACTTGAACTAAGTAAAGAGCAGGAGTATTTATACAAACGGGGCGAACATGATTATTAGTGGATTCCATTACCTATCAAGGTGAACGTCTGTCATTGACCTAGACAAGCATCATCCAACTTAGTGGTTCATAGCTTCATACAAGTTATTAAAAGGCTAATCGATCATTATACACAGCAATAGCTATCACGCAATTAAATTAAAATGATAAATTAGTATACGAAATAAATTTGAACATGTAACTACATAAACTATCATTGTTGTCTTTGCTGTTTAAATCGACATTTTGTTTGAAGCGATAATTGGGGAGGGGCTTTCCTAGGCCAATGAGAGACGATCACCTTGATAGGTCACGAGATCCACAAATAACAGTGCTTGGTCAGTAGTATGAATATACAACTACTCTTTAGTTCACCAGATATTGATATCACCGGTATCTCGATTTTCATTAAATCTGTAGCTTGACAGATACTCGGTCCATTCTAGAATTAACCGAAATTGTTCATGAAAGCAGAAATATATTGTTTCCAAAGCTACATCCTATTAAATTAGGCAAGAAGTTTTTTTTAATTATATGGTTATATGATTATTTGGTTATATGGGTATGTATTTATGTCCAACGGATCTCGAACGATTTTTATGAAATTTGCAATATGGTAGGTTTATGATATAAAAATTCGATTGCACTAGGTCTCATCTCTAGGAAAACTCGATGAACGATATTGAAAGGATAATTCATCCTTGGAAAAACAGCTGAGACTCTCGTCGTCTGTGGATAATGGAAGTGAGTGAGCGAGTGCATCTGTGGAAAATCAAAATATCTCTTTCCCGAAATTCATAAGCTGACGTACAGCCAGCTGTAGAATATAAAAATGACCTGAAAGATAAAGAAACCTCAAGGGTTTGAAAGATAAAATTATTCATAATTGATCAAAAATAATAATCATATTTAAAATAAGAACATATTTTAGCGATGTTTCTAAAGTCATCAGAAAGGTAATTTTTCCTTAAATCCTTCAACCCTAAAACTTTCTTAACAGATGCACTCAGTTGCTGGGGGGCTCTTAATAATCAATCAGCTTATCTCAGCTTATCTAGAAATTTTAATCAACTTGATCAAAATATCTGTTTTTTGACATGACATGTCTCAGATTTTTCAAAGTTAATCATTATTATACAGTTTTAAGTGATTATTGAGTGTTATTTTGTTATCCAATTTGGTTTGTGAACAATCTTAATTGGAAATTTTCTGTTTTCAAATAATTGGACGGAGAATCGGACCTGAATTCAAGTTTATGGAACATAACCTACTTTTTGGACTATTGATAGTGTATAAATCAAAATTCGGGGAAGAAACAGTTTTGGGCTGTGAATATAAGTCCTTCCCCAATCATTTTAGTGAATTGTGTTCTGTTTATCAATGAATAAATAAATATGCTTTTGTACTTTGTGCCCTGATATTAAATATGAATTCTCATCGCTAAATAATATTTACTCAATCATCTGATAACTATTTATCACTCAATATCGGCTTGAATCTGAACAAGATTACGAGGCTAATTATTTTGATTATTAGAATTGAATGGAAATCGATATACTATTTCTATATTAGGAGTTATAATGCATACTGCATCAACCGAATTTTCAAAAATGCTTTGTAGGACAAACAAAATGCAATTTAACGAGACAGGAGTAGGAGGCCAAAAGCCTCTGACAGGAAGACACTTTCACTGGTTTCAGCAATTTTTCATGTGAGAAAATGCGTAAAATGATACTTTAGCCTGTTGTAAAATGGACTGATGACAGGAAATTCTACGAAAAATGGTTTCATTGAATGAGAGTATTTTCCGGACTAATATTATTTATTATGAGACAAGAGTTATTAATAGGTTTTCAAATTGATTTTACTACAACGTAAACGGGAATCAATTTACATTCGCTTTGTCTCATTTATGAATGAAAACTGATTGATAATGTTTTTTAGTTTTTTCCGACAAATTCAGTTCCAAGAACAATGATAATTTCTTATTATGGAAAATGTATTCAAATCGATTATTAAGCAATAACCCACCCATTTGTGATACAGAATATTAATTTTGAACAGTTTCCAATTCATTCTTCGATTCGATTAAAAATAATGCTCCTTATCGGGTTTAGAGAGCGGAAACACGAGTTAAATGCAAATGAACCTTCCCTATAAATCGTTTTCCATTTAAATAATTCATTCAAATAGAAAAAGTTTATCTTTCAGTAATGTGGAAAGTATGGAATGAGTTATACTTGAATTAGTCAGACCTTGTGACTAGAATTCAGAAATGTATTGTAAATTTAGATGAATGTTCTTTTTTTGATGGGATTAAACGGTGTTTTGGTCTGAGATTTTACAATCGCACGATGGGTATACGAGCCTTAACAAACTCTGATCAACTGAGTTTTAACAAATTGTTGTAACTTGAGTTCAAATTCCAACGAATGTATATTTGTTTGTTAATCGCGTCTCATCACCCACCCACAATTCAAAACTTATGAAATACGGTAGAAGATATTAGTATACTCAAATGAACCTGAAATGAGGCTATATTATAAGCTCTAGATTGTGGGTGAGTGGGCTCTAGCAATAGGATATCAGCTGGAGAAAAAGAGCAACAAAATTGGCCTATGAGGATGCTTATAATTTTTACTTTCCTTGCCCTACTACCATAGGTAAGGAAAGTATTGCTTTCCAAAAAAAAATAAGGTACCCCAATTTCAAGTTTTCTATACGTTTCAAGGTCCCCTGAGTCCAAAAACATGATTTTTGGGTGTTGGTCTGTGTGTGTGTGTGTGTATGTGTGTATGTGTGTATGTGTGTATGTGTGTATGTGTGTATGTCTGTGAACACGATAACTCCATTCCTAATTGACCGATTGACTTGAAATTTTAAACTTAAGGTCCTTATACCATGAGGACCCGACAATAAGAAATTCAATAAAATTCAATTCAAGATGGCGGAAAAAATGGCGGATAATTACTAAAAAACCATGTTTTTCACGTTTTTCTCGAAAATGGCTCTAACGATTTTCTTCAAATTTATATCATGGATAGCTATTTATAAGTCCTATCAACTGGCATAAGTCTCATTTCAGGAAAAATTTCAGGAGCTCCGTAATATTCTTGAGGAAAATGGTGGAAAATGACTAAAAAACCATGTTTTTCACGGTTTTTTCGAAAACGGCTCCAACGATTTTCTTCAAATTTATACCATGGATAGCTATTTATAAGCCCTATCAACTGACATGAGTCTCATTTCTGAGAAAATTGCAGGAGCTCCGTAATATTCTTGAGAAAAATGACAGTTACTAAAAAACCATGTTTTTCACGATTTTCTCAAAAACGGCTCTTACGATTTTTTTCAAATCCATACCCTGTATAGTTATTTATTAGCTCTATCAACTGACATGAGTCTTTTTCCTGGGGTACTAATGGGGGATCCACCCAATCCTTGAGAAATGGACTTTGTAACCTCCTTCTCGTCATGAGATAGGTAGGTACACGGTTTTTACTTTTTTTTCTTCCATATACCGTGGGTACAGTAGGTAGAGCAGTTTATAAAACAGCTGTTTTGACGAATTTCAAAAAAATCATCGAATTTCACAATTTACATAAAGGAAAAAGTACTCTGAAAACAATTGTATATGCACATATACAGTAGTCTGATCGTAGTTGCAAATATGTTGCCGTCAATCGTCATTATGTTATTCCCCTAAATTATTCTCGTTTGATAATGAGGCTTATAGTTCAATGAGCAAGGAAAGTTGTGTGAGTGGACCACACCAGATTTTTTACTCATATGACCATAAGTGAGATTTTCGCTTGTGCGTGGGTAATGGAAATTGCTAGGGTAATTTGATGAAACGAGATAATGGATCTTTCTTCAAAACCTGAAATTGGGCTATATTATAAGCTCTAGATTGTGGGTGAGTGGGCTCTAGCAATAGGATATCAGCTGGAGAAAAAGAGCAACAAAATTGGCCTGTGAGGATGCTTATAATTTTTTTACTCATATGACCATAAGTGAGATTTTCGCTTGTGCGTGGGTAATGGAAATTGCGAGTGTAATTTGATGAAACGAAATAATGGATCTTTCTTCAAAACTTTGTGAGGACTTTTCAAATAATACGTAAACTGTAACACACAAATAGTTTAATTCATAAATAGTTTTTAATTCATGAATATTATTGCTTTTTTTGTGATTGGTTGCCATTTTTATAAATTTTAATTTAGCTGGTAGTGCAATAAACGAGTGAATGTGTCATCTTTTATTTTTATTTTTTTTCAATTGTTTTTTTTTATATTTTATTGTAGATACTCCCTTATGCGGTCAAGCTTTAAAGCTTTGCATATGTGTAATTTAATCAGAAGGATTCATTAATATTCATTTTCAATTGTTCATTTGTGTATTCTATTATGACAAAAATTGTAATTTGAGTTTTTCTGATAAATAAAATCATTATTTAATTTCATTTCAATGTGACAAGACTGTACACTCTCTAGATCAATCATGCAATTTCTCAATTTCTGCCATAGCTCTAGCTGTGTAACAACTTCAACAATCAAAACTTTATTTTTTACACATTGATCTCGTTTGTGATATCGATAATACATAATATTGATAAGCTTTAAAGCTTAAGTCCAAGCAAATGTTTATAGTTTTTATTCTTAAAAACGTAATTATTTGAACTTATACCTACAATGCCGTACGCGTCACTTCAACATCGTCGAACTTATTTGATTGAGTAACATAGAAAAACCTCTAATCCGGTGAAATAATTGAGAGGACCTTGAGTGCTCCAGATGAAGATTTACGTGACAAAATAACTAATTAAACCGGATGTGTGACGTATATGTGATACATGATTAACTGCATTACAAACAGATCCAGAAACAGCTCACGTTTTTAATAACGAGCGAGTTTCTCATTTTAGTACCTATATGAGTTGTCAGTCAGTAAGCTTTTCCAACCTGCATGTATCAATCTGTGAACTTGATTATTTTATTATAATTGAACGTAAAGCGTAAAACTAGCTCGATGAGTTCAAATAATGGGGGTAATTTTATGCATCTGTTGAGTCAAGTAATTGGATAATCACAGGGATAAGGAAAATCAAGCTTGTCAAACTCATTTTCTTTCAATTCCATTGAGATTTATAACTCACAAGCTCGAACAGACAACAGTACTGTATATCTGTGGAGTTAATTGAGTAGTTTCCTACTCAAATTATTCTTTACAGCCCCCGGATACTAAACTGTAACTATAGAATAAAACAAACTTTTCTAAAACGTATAATAGTTTTCTCTGCTATATTCTTTATTGATTCATACAATAAGTACATCATGAAATTGATAGGGAAAGAAAAATAAGGTAATCTTGAGCTATTCCTCTCCCAAATTTAAAAAGGTTACGCATAGTCCGAAATAGTTGTGTAACTTGAAAACTCTAGATTCATTAATTTAATAACAATGATCTGACGATTTTTTGTAAGATAATTGATTACTAGTAGTTCTGTGAACAGTAAACAGTTTTTTTATCCACAAGTACCTGATTGAAACTATAGACTTATGGAAATACAGCAATAGACTGGCTTCTCCACACATCTGTGTAATCACTCTTGTCAGCTGATTTATGATGAAGAATTCTATAGTCTGATTTCTACTCCAATATTGGCGTATGAAGGAGGCTCCTTTCTCCTTTTATATTATCCTTGAAATGCAAAATTCCAAAAACCTTGTATATACGTCGATGCGCAATTTAAAAAGGAACATAGCTGTCAAATTTCTTGAAAATCTATTACCGCGTTTCGCCGTAAATGCGCAACTATAAACATTTAAAGATTTAAAAATATTAAGAGAAATGCCAAACCGTCGACTTGAATCTTCGACCTCACTTCGCTCGGTCAATAATCAACTCGGTTTTTCTCAAAAGAAACGTAGGGAATGAACAGGAATCATATGAATGAATCAGACAAGATTTCACTGTATGAAAATAGTACGAGATTATCCAAGAGAACGTTTGCATGGAGTGCCTTTACATTATAGTGCCTTCTATTGAGAAGTACATTGATAGAACTGTCAGTTATTCGAACAACAATATTTTCAAATACACAATTCATTAATGAATATGTATATTTTCTCTTGAAAACATAACATGGAATCAGGGGAAAACCGTGAGGTCTCCATACTCATCAGAAGCTCAGATTCTTGGATTCAGATTAGGTGATTATTTGATCTACTGTTTGAAACTGCTCATGTAATCATGGGCCTGGTTGCACAAAAGCCTGTTAAAATTCAATCATGATTAAATGCCAGGAGACATGATTAACTAATCAGAGAAGACTTCTTACTGGAAAGCCTTCATTGATTGGTTCTCGTGACATTTAATCATGATTGAAATTTAATAGGCTTTTGTGCAACCGGGCCGGATTAATAGATAATAATGTGGCTCTTATATTAACACGTAATACGTCCTCATCATCATGAAGGTGAACGCACACAGCAGCTGATAGACGAAGAAAAAATCAAACGTCTGTATGTAGATGTGAGGCAGACGTGAGGAGACATACGGACGTCTGTGTAGGCTGCAACATTCGAACACCTCGGGAGGGATTCTTCCTTTGTATGTCTGCATACATTATTTGTCAATAGATGATTCACTTTAACACTTTTACAGGAATTATTGGAGTGATCCGTGGTCTAGTGGATAGAGTGCTTGCTTAACAGCATAGAGATCCCGTGTTCAAACCCTCTCATACCCAAAAGTTTTTTAATCAGATCACTCCCGTGTTATCGGATGGGCACGTTAAACTGTCGGTCCCGGCTGAAGTATTACAGTCGTAAGGCCCATTGACGGCTTAAATTATATATTCAGGTGGTGGGACCTTCCCGCAAGGGACTCCCCACCAACAAAAGCCATACGAATTTACTTTTTACAGGGATTGTGAACAAATATTCACACCTATATTACAAATTATTCTCCAATTTTCTGTTTTATTGTCAATAGTGTACTGTTCTTATTTATTCATTCATTCAATCATTCAGAATTATACAACTTACAGAGAAGTACCACAGGCTAAATTACACCCAAAACGGTTCCAATTCTAATTTTACAACAGTTCAAATGTAGTAGCTAGAGGTTGTGTCACTTCAAAATTCTTCAATTACACAATCAATTTACAATCCATAAACACAAAAATAATTACAATAGTCCAAATGTAGGTAGAAATGTCACTTCAAAATTCTTTAATTACACACTGAATTTACAATCCATAAACACAAAAATTATTTTTAAATTGAAAAAATACTTCTAGATTGAATTGAATTAATTACAAATAATTAGAAAATTCCAAACTTTGAAAAAACTATAAAATTTTGGACCGTAAAGATAAACACACTATTTAGAACTTGGGTTTTTTAGTTAATTTAGTTCTTAAGGTTGAGATCTTGCATTTTGAGTAAACAATGCATCTTGAACGGTTGAATGGAAACATTCATTTAGCACTTGCTGGAGCGGAAAGTGGTGACCGTCATTGTATCAGATTGGTAACAAATTGGGGAGGCGGCTGAAATCGCAACTGCCACTGCGAAACTGGAAAGAAGCGGCCAAACATCAGGTGATCGTACGCAATGCGCCCTGAATTTGGTAGTCAGAGCCTCCATGGTGGTAACTGGTAACTGGTAACTACAGACACCCCACCACGCCACCACAATATCACGCCACCGCCGGCGAGCGAGTTGACCGACCGCCTTTTTCACCTGCCTTAGCTGATGCAACAAAGCAACACTATTCCTCAGACTCGAACACTTTTCTCGCAGTCCACTTCTTGGAATGACATCAGCCGATGCCTCACTTATTACATAAACAGAAGCTTGATTCGCCTGAACACCCCTACGTCGTAATATTTCTCCATATTCCCGCTAATTACTTCACACAAAAACACTTTCTTTAACCGTATCACCGGTCTCTGAGAACGGTACGAAAATTTTGCATTGCAATATTAATACACCTGACTTTCTGTTTGGCTCCTCCCACTCAGTAGCTGTTCAATAAATATCAGAGAACAATTACTAGTCTTTTCAGGGTGAATAAATAGCATGGTCATTCCGAAGACAGCCCCATTTCATTGCTTACGCTCCGGTCCATCGTACCGGACGATACGGTTAGTGTTTCATGAATCCGTTTATTATTATTACACTTTGGTTGGATTGTATTGTCATGTTGAGCTTTGTTTGATTTATGTATATGTATTTATGAGTGTGGAATGAATAAATTTGAATTTGAAATTTGAAATCCCGGTATTCCCTGTCTGTGATACCAGGGCAACTTTTTTTAATGGCTCATCATAGAGACCTACATATCATTGATGCGGATTTCAGTGAACGGATCAAGACAAATTAGTTCGATTTTCAGAGTTCACATTATTCTCGAGTTGATTTTTGTTTTTTATTGAGAGCTAGGTAATAGAAAACATTTTTGTTTGAAATATGTTGTTTTCTTGAATTATGAATCGATATATATAAAAGCGAAATGGCACTCACTCACTGACTGACTGACTCACTCACTCGCAGAACTAAAAATCTACCGGACCAAAAACGTTCAAATTTGGTAGGTATGTACAGTTGGCCCTTTAGAGGCGCACTAAGAACGGATTAGGAAAAAATTCCAAAGATACGCCCAAAATCTGCGTTTTTCCAGCGTTTTTTAGCGTTTTCTCAGCTTTATCGAGAACAAATCAACAGAAAATGTTCAAATTTAGTAAAGAAGCTCAGCTAGGGTGTAATAATGTTGTGTTAGAAGGAATTTGCAATAACGTCAAAGATACGCCCAAAATTAGCGTTTTCCAACGTTTTTCTCAGCTTTCCTGCGTTTTCTCAGTACTTTGACTTTCTGATGGAATGAAAGCATGCTCAAATGAAAAATGCAGGTTAGCGAAGCGAGCCCGCTAATCTCATTTTTGGACGATCCAGTCGGGGGTCCAGTGGGCCGAGCCCCCTGGCTAGACGTATGTGGCGAGCGAAGCGAGCCTGACGGCTAGTATTGTATCAAACTTTATTCTTCATATTGAGTGAGCACTTGGTATATTGAAATCATAAGTAGGCTACTTGTAAATAGGTTGTTATCCATAAAATTATTTAAATTATTTTATTTTACTCTCAATTTTTTGTATTTTTAATAAAATATAGGTAATAAGGAAAGTGTTCCTTGAGATGTGTTTCTTGTTATCCTTACATTTCTCTGAACAAATTATACATAAAAAAATATAAGAATCAATGAAATTACAACCATTAAATTAAACCTCCGGTCTGAGAGACCGGGTAATACGGTTGGTTGTTGGAAGAATAATGGATACGGTTAAAGTGTTGAATCTCTTTCAATTATTGCAATTGTGAAGTAAAAACCTTTTGTTTCTAGAACCAATGAGTATTGGAAGAAGTCTTCTTCCGATCCTCCTTGCTCGAAAACAGATGCGCTCCGCAAACAGTTGACCCAGATTTTACTCCAAATTTCGTTCTATCGTAGAAACAAAGATGAACTGTACAACGCAGACTAGGCTTTTATCTGTGGTTATATCCTTCATATCCGAAGCTTTTTGCATCGGAAAAGTATACTTGGCTCTTGAATGATTTTGAGACAACCTTTTCCATAGATAGCATTTGAATACGAAAGAACAATATTGCTGACTTATAACTGTTTTTTTTTTCAATCGGGAGCGAGCAGGCTGGAGACAGTGAGGATATAATGAATGATAGAATTACATTCTATACTCTCTGGCTGGAGAGCAGCATGAATAAATAAATAACATTGAAATATAACAGAAGGATTTGTAGTGAAGACAAACGGATCCTCCTCATCAACGATGGATTCTGTTAATGGATACAACTTTTCCCATCTTCATGCAACAGGTTTAACCAGTTAGAACAGATCAGATTTGATGGGGGGTTTTTGAAGTCACAAAACATCAGCAAATTAATAAAAAAATTATTGAATTTGGTCGCAACTAAGAAAATACTAGTAGTTCTGTGAGCAGTAGACCTCACGCATTTTTCTCATCCAAAAAGTTCTATCAATGACTAGCCGTCATGCTCGCATCGCTCGCCATATCCGTCTAACCAGGGGGCTCCGCCCCCTGGACCCCCGACTGGATCGTCCAAAAATGAGATCAGCAGGCGAGCATCGCCTGCATTTTTCATTTGAGCATTTTTATCATATTTTAGGACAATCCAGTCGGGGGTCCAGACTAAACGTCTGGCTAAACGGATATGGCCCAGTCAATTCTTCCGCGATAAATGCATTTAAATCTTCAACTTGGTGCAAACCTAAGAAAGTCAACTCAACTTAATGCCAACCTGACAAAATTATTAATTTAGTTGCCAGTTAACAACTGTTTCGAAGAGGTACTCTATCTAGATTATAGTTCTATAGTAACATATGATATGGAAATTTCAATTATAATTAAGAGATTGGGAGAAGAAGAATATACATGCTAAAAGACGAACTTCAAACCCTTATAAACAACCCTTAGAGTTAAAATATTGCCAAAAGATTTCTTAGTGCGCCTCTAAAGGGCCAACTGAGCATACCTACCAAATTTGAATGTTTTTGGTCCGGTAGATTTTTAGTTATGCGAGTGAGTGAATGAGTGAGTCAGTCAGTCAGTCAGTCAGTGAGTGAGTGCCATTTCGCTTATATATATATATATATAGATAGTATCTGATGTCACCTGTTTGCAATGTTAACAAACTCAGTTCACGTTTGAATTCGTATTCCAAATGATAATTTATCCAGTTCCGTGATGATCTTTCCATCTGATAAAAATATTTCTCGAATATTATTTGAAAATCCATTTTTTTCAATCAAAATATTATAATCTCTTCAGCATTATTTAGTTCATTCAATTATTTTCAATCACTTATTAAATTTGTTTTTCAAATGTGAGAATATTGATACTGAAGGTCACGCATAGTAATACAAAGGCTGCAAAACAAAATATTGAAACCATATACAGTAACTTATAGAAATAGACACGGCTTTTCCATACATCTGTGTAATCCACTTGTCAGCTGATTATGAATAATTCTATAGTCTGATTAATCCTATCTTTAGAGTGGATGATATATAGTGATATCGCAGTATGGAGAATTCCTTTTCCTTTCATATTATCCTTAAAATGCAAAATTTCAAAAAACCTTGTGTCTGCATAGACGCGCAGTTCCTGCCAAATCTCATAGAATTCTATCAACGCGTTTGGCCGTAAATGCGTTATACAGACAGACAAAAGAAAATCCCAGTTAAAACATAGACCTCACTACGTTCGGTCAATTATATGTTTCTAATTTCTATAGTAGCTTCAAATATAGAAGAGGAGAATGATGATGATTGATTATTATAATGATTATTGTAATGATGATAATGTCATCAACATGAATATAAATGGGAGTGAATCAATACAAAACTATATGGATTAAATGATAGATTTCCGCTTCATTACCAATTGCAGACATTATTCCAAAATTCAAGAATTATTATTTCACTTTTAAGCAACTAAATTACAACATAGCTGTCATGTATTTATAAATAAAAGTTATTAGCTTCTACTCACAGAAGCTGATAACTTCTATTTATAAATACCTGACTGCTACGTCGTAATTTAGTTGTTTAAAAGTGATTATTTAACAAGCAGTTCGTAATGAAATCAAACATTGAAGAGAATATTTATTTGCTGCTCACAGACTAGAGCGCTTTCGATTTCCATTGAACATTATCTGAAGCGATCACCTTTGTAATTCATTTATCAACTGGGAAATCACTCATTCCCCTTCCTTACAGAGCCAAAGTTAGAGCTAAGTCCATGATTTTGAAAAAAGTATTAAACATTATAACAATCATGATCATTTGGAAAGTTCCATCTTTTTATTGAGTGAGAAACTTTTCCAGTGCAGTTAACTTGTTAAGTTTCCGTGAACTTGTTTTACTAGTAAGCCAGACGAGAAATTTTCCTTGCGTAGTCTTGCACTTGTGTTTAACTTCTTAGGAGAATAACAATGTAAAAAATACTTCTTCATCTCTCTCCTTTTCATCTCCTGATTGTAAGGAACTCAATGAACAATGCAACTAGTATACCTATTATGTCATACTTCAATGGAAAATGAACCAGTGAGATATATTGTTCAATAGTCGAAGTACTTTTCAAATATTTTGATGGAAAGTTCATTTCGATTATAATGTAAGTAAAATTTTGTTCCGAGGATGAAGCTCGCATGAGCTCTCTGCTTGTGCGAGGGAAATGGGATTAGATTAGATTAGAGTTCTTCAAGAAAGTTAGTTGTAATTTTCATTCATGAAAGTAACAGTACAAGTTACAAGGGATGGGGATGGGAGATGAATGTACCTTTCATGAATGAAAGTTACAACTAACTTTGATTATTGTTTAAACTATTGATTAAACTACAGTTATTGTAGGTTCACTACAATATTGTTGAGAGTCTACGATTGTAGGAACAGATTGTAAACCAGCGGAAAGTGATTTCGATTCTCGTATTTATCTGTTAAAAGTTAATTGGGAAAAGAGACGTCGGACGACCGAGGAAGCGGTGGACACCGGAACAGGCTTTACAAGCCTAGTCCATGATGGATGATGAAGTTTATTATTTGTAGGTTTATTACAATTATTTTGAGTGTGGAATTGTACAAATCACAAACTAGTGGAAAATTATTTAGAAGCTAATAATACTCTGTTGAGGATCTGGTCAGAAGAGAAGACGCACATCAACTCTTGAATCTCAAGATCGGCGCTTATCCAATCTGCGGGTTTGAGACTGTACGATTTGTATAATCAATGCAATTTTCAAT
>NC_052505.1:88396614-88442751 GCF_014356525.2 Nilaparvata lugens
TGTAACTTTCTCATTAATTCGATTGTGATTTTCTTATAAAGTTCTGTAATGTTTGTCACTCAAGATTGATTATTTCAGAAATAATGTGCTCTTCAACTTTACACAAGCGTCGTAAATCAAATAGTAAGTACTGCTGCACTTTGAGTTGACCAGTCCATATTGGGAGTTTGCAAGACACCCGAGTTGAAAATGTCTGAAAGGAGCTGACATAACATCACAGTGCAGATATATTGCATCAGCCGTGGGCAGCCAGCCTAACATTAGAGCTACATTCTATCAGTTCTTTAATGTGAGGGCAGGTACTATTAAAGTATAATGACGGAATGCAAGCCTTGCCTTCACTTTGAGCGAAGCCGCTTTTCTAAAAGTTGTTTCGCGCAGAATTGCTTGTCCTGCTATGTTCGACTACTAACAATTACTGAATTTCAGTGAATGGGTTAGACACTATTACCAGGAAATTTTCTCTATGATTATGTTGAATAAATGTCATATTCATTCCTTGATACTTATACCCAATCTAGTATGAACATAGAACGGCATTCTGTGATTTAAATTTGATTCGAAATTGCTATAATTTGGACTACGTAATTTATCAATCTACAATGAGAATTGATTAGAATTTGAAGTGATAGTGAATCAATTATGTTTTAGGTAGCCAACTGCATAAAACTGTTACAATACTGTAACAATAATTATTGAGATAGATTGATTGATTGAGTACTTTATTTATGTAGATTACAATATATACTGGTTGATACACTTATATACAATAGCTTACAATACAGCAAAATTATAGATGAATTGAAGTGATAGTGAATCAATTATGTTTTAGGTAGCCAACTGCATAAAACTGTTACAATACTGTAACAATAATTATTGAGAGAGATTGATTGATTGATTGAGTACTTTATTCATGTAGATTACAAAATATCTGCCTTACTTTTAATACAATAGCTTACAATACAGCAAAATATTATAGATGAACTTACATAAATAGACTAAGAAATATTATTGAACTGTATATGATATGAAAGCAGAGATCGTGATGGATGGAGGCGCAGATTGAGGAGCCAGGGCTCGATTTGGGCTTTAGCGCATCGAAGAAGAAGAAGAAGAAGAATATGATATGAAAAAGCAATTTGGAATAACTATGGATAATATTGTTATGCATCTACATAAATTAGCGGAGCTTGGACATAGGCCTATCAATGTCCATTCTTCGGAAAGAATATTCAATATATCCTTCCCATTAACTCTCTACCAAAAACGATACTCTCTACCAAGAGGGAGAGATTGTTTTTCCTATACATGAATGATAATATCTTGATTATCCCAATACATTTTTTCATCTCATAATAATTAACAAAACAATAACTGACTTTTGTTCTTCCTATGACAATTTGATCAGAATTATCACTATCCTCCAAATTATAATTTTCAACTCAGATTACATAGAATTCAGTAAGATTGGACTCGTCATCTCATTAAATTCCAGTAGAGAATAATCAAATTGCCGGAGAATTCAATTAATAATTAATTGAATATTGTTAATATTAACAAAGAAATTCATTCACTTCAATTCAATCAATTTTCTGTAATGATAGATGAAAAGAAGAATATTCTTTCAGGATAAACCTTATCCTCTCATGAGGACGTCGCTTGTCGGTTGCTCCTCTGCATGAATTTCATTTAGGATTCAGTAAGATTGGACTCGTTATCTCATTAAACTCCAGTAGAGAATAATTAAATTGCAAGAAAATTCAATGTAACATTTGGATTAATTTTCCGTACTGATAGATGAATAGAAGAATATTTTTCACAGGATGACCCTTATCCTTGCATGTGGACTTCGCAAATCGGTTGCTCCTCTGCATGGAAGAATTCTTCAAAATAGACGCAACTGGTGCAGTCCTTTGGATGGAATGTCACCTGGAAAGTGCAATAGTTTGCAAGTCCATATAACCATAGAGAAACAATAGCGTGAGTAGATATCCAATGGTATAGGGCGTTTATGTCGCAACTTGTTATCTCAAGCCGATTACTGTCGATCTTTACTGTTTTGACCGGGTAAAAGTGTATGAACGGCACAATTTGAGAGACTACCAGCGTCATAAAGCTTCACAGGAGAGAACTACGTGGACTATCAGCTTGAGATAAAAGTAAAAGTTGCGACATAAACGCCCTATACCAGGGGACATCTACTTATGCTATTGTTTCTCTATGATATAACTCTATAGACCCACTAGAGAAGAGATGTACGAAGGCCGAGAAGGAGATGGGTACCAGAACATGTTATTCAATAATAAACCTAATCCCTGGAGTGAAGACGATCGGTAAATCTTATCCATGAAATGAATTTCCGATTCGCTGCAATATAGGCTGAATAAATCTTGTAAATGATAAGAAATCGCGATTTGTTATAAGGAAACTTCGCGTTAATTTTAGCCGAAGAGACTCAAGATATCATGAATTCGATCCCGTAATGGTTAAGCATTCACAATTCATGGAAGTATTATTCAAACAAACCATCTCTTAAACTCTCCAATCACCACATCATTCAATCTTCTCGTATTACTTTACTTTTTACTTCTTCTAATCATTTACTTTTATATTTTGTTCTGATGACATCTGATGTCACCATCAAAGGTTTTCGAGGGGTTGAATTTATCCTGCAGCCCAGTCTTAGCAAAACTCAGGCTAAGTATTTCAGTAATTGATTCAATATCTAGGCTCTAGGCATCAGACCTGCATCACTGTAGAAATCAATCTCAAAAAACAAACCAATTATCATAAATTATTATATCATATTATAATTCAATTTGAATTATCTATCACGTCAACAGCCCTGCAACTTGTAATCTTGTTACAATCTAATAATCCAAGAAGGGTTGACAAACTGTAACTTCACGTTGGTAATTGCAGATTAGTCCGGGCGCAAATGTAAATAAGGCACTCCGTGGTCATTTTTGAGTAACAGCCGTGGAAGATGTCTTAATTTCTTCGTTAGGTCTAGGCTGAATGCCTAACTTGTTACCTCATGCCTATGGAAAAACGCACCAGAAATCATGCAGGGTTTTCTTTGGAGGGCGCTGGAGAACTCATTTTTTGACGCACAGCGCATGCAGATATATCGTTCCAAAGTTGAAAAAACACTCTAAATTTCATAGATTCATAATTTCTCTGTATCTCTTCCATAAAAAAATTATAATGAAATGAAATTTAGGAAAAAGTTTCTTTGGGCTTTTGAAGGTTATAACCATAGAGAAACAATAGCGTGAGTAGATATCCCATGGTATAGGGAGTTTATGTCGTAACTTTTACTGTTATCTCAAGCCGATAGTCCACATAGTTCTTCCCCTTGAAGCTGTGTGACACTGGTAGTCTCTCATATTGTGCCGTTCACACTCTCTCACCCCAACAAAACAGTGAAAATCGACAATAATCAACAGTAATCGGCTTGAGATAACAGTAAAAGTTACGACATAAACTCCCTATTCCATGGGATATCTACTTACGCTATTGTTTCTCTATGTTATAACTAAACAAATATGCGTTCTGGAGGAAAATTTTATAGAACAAAAACTGTAGAGGAAGATGTTTAAAAAATTTTCGTCGAGAAAAACGGTTCAATATCTTGTACGGTTATTGATATACAAGCGATACAGCAAACCCTGGAAATTTTGGCGGCCATCTTGTTTCCGAGGTGTTTGCCTGTGATTTCGACTTATCATCATCACGATCCTTATTATGCTTACGGAGAAATTGAGACATCTTCCACGGCTGTTTCTCAAAAATGACCACGGAATGACATTTGCGCCCGGACTAGATGATTCATTGATTATTCATTATAGATTACTATACTTAATGGCTTTTAAATAAGATCCAGTATGACTCCATTAGAATCTGATAAGTACGTTATTTCGCGGCAATAATTTGAAATAAAGCAGAAAATCATGTTTCCACAGCAAATTGATGTTGATTCAAATCAGTCCTATGAAACGCAACGTCATTCAACTAGTTGAATGACAACCATTGAATTATAAGAATGACATGTCATTTTTTCTAATGCAACGGCTGATGATAGTGATGTGCGTAAGAACTCAACAAGTTCCAGTTATTTTTGAGACAACATGCTTGTTTTTTGCTTGAAGTAATTTTGATTGTGAACAATTTCGGCTAATATCAAGGTAGTTGGAATGGGATTTTCAAAGGCTATTTTCCAAGACATTGTGATTGTTCCAATAATTTGTGTGAACTACATAATTTGGGACCGAACTATTGACGTCATTTGGAGTAGAGCATTTCGTGAACTCAAGTTTTTCATGCGCATCCTGCTATAACTGAGGAATCTAGAGTGAGTTTCTCCAGACATTCACATCAATCGAGAATAAGGAAAATAACGAACTATTTCCATCGCAAGTCATCACTTAATTACAACCTGTAATTACGATATTTCATCAACTTTATTAAATTTAGTTTCAATTTTGATTTCACTTTTCCAATATTTTTCAATGTTATACTAGACCAACGTTAGTAGACTGTCTACTTACTTTGATACTAGACTACTTCAGAAACTTATATGACAATATCATAGAGAAACAATAACTTAAGTAGATATCCCATGGAATAGGGCGTTTATGTCGCAACTTTTACTGTTATCTCAAGCCGATTACTGTCAATTATTGTCGATTTTTACTGTTTTGACCGGGTAAGAGTGTATGAACGGCACAATATGAGAGACTACTAGCGTCATAAAGCTTCACAGGAAACTACATGGACTATATGCTTGAGATAACAGTAAAAGCTACGACATAAACGCCCTATATCATGGGATATCTACTTATGCTATTGTTTCTCTATAATAATACTATTTATATATGTTAAGTTCTAAATAGTGTGTTTGTCTTTTCAGTTTAAAAATTTTATAGTTTTTCAAAGTTTTGAATTTTCTGAATATTTTGAATTGATTTAATTCAATTTAGAAGTATTTTTTAATTCAAAAATGATATTTGATTGTTTTGAATTGTAAATTGAGTGTGTAACTGAAGAATGTTGAAGTGACACATAACCTAGATACAATTGGACTGTTGTATAAATAACTGTAAGTTGTGTAATTCTGAATAGTTAAATACATATAAAATTGTAAGATACTCTTCATTATTCAAAATGTATTATTCAAATGGCTATATACGATACAGACGGACTTTACATAAGGAATTACTTTCTACAATACAAAACTATGACATTCATTTGAATGGAATTACCAAAAATTGAATTAATTTATGGCTCTCTTCTCCCCCTTCATAAAGAATCACTATACCTACTTGAAATTTCAACTCGAGTCTACGCACAGGCCACAGTGCCCATGTAGGCTCATTCCATAACCTGTAATATGGAAACTTAATTTAAGTACATAATTATTCGTATTTTATATTATTCATCATTTTTGTACCTACCTACTGTATTTTTGGAATAAGAATATTCTTGATTGATTGATTGATTGTTTCATACTAAATGAAACGCCAATGTAAAATTGATGAAATTAATAAAATTAATATGAAAAGCCAAAAGAAAATTAATTTCCTAAATTAATTAATTTGTATATAGTGTAATATTATTAGTATTTTAATCATGTTTAACTTTTACTGAAGTTCTCTTACCTTTTTTTCTTGTCTTTTTAGTCTTTTTACTCTTTCTTAATAATTTGCTTTGCTAACTGTAACACTTCTTTTTTATATTAAGTAGTTTTTTCTACCCAAACAGGTTTTTGTAACCTTTGGATTATTTTCCATAATATATATATTGATTTTTGTAATGTTCTTCAGAGTATGATTTTGATATTTAATTTTATGGCAATTATTTCAATAAACTATGGTAATTTCATGCTCTGTATAAATTGTAAAATGGGAAATAAATCGATTTGAAATTAAAATTTCCATACCATATTGATCATATTAATTATTGAACTCAATTTCATCATTGAAGGATCTGAGCAATAATATTGATCATTCATCGATTGACTTTAGAAGATCTTCACATGACTTAAACTAAAGTACATGGAAATGCCTCTTCAAACTTTTGATGTGAAGTAAAAATAAACACATTATCACCACGAGGATTGCTATGAATTTCAAAATAATCCTTCATATTCAAGTACCGTCAGTCACTTTCAGGGGTCTATATTATTCATCCTTGAATTATAAGACCAAAACACAACCCATTTCTATTATTAGATGGTCAGTTTTTAGAGATAACTGGCATCTGATCTGCAATCAAGACTACAGAAAAAAGCTGGGAGAATCATAAAATCAGAAGCGGTCAACCCGTTTCGAAGAATCAAAAGGGCAGAGGAAATTGGTGCCTCTTTTCTGAATGAGAGTTGATTTTGCGGAGGAGAACCATCAGGTTATTTACTCATTAGTGGCTAATACATGCTTTTTACCTTCCTCCAGCACAAGGAGTAGACCTACAAAATACTGTGCTCAGAGAAGATTGTCCACTAACGAATGTAAGTGAAGTCAATTTTTACATTCCGATTTCAAATGAAAAGAATTGAAGTTTTTTAAGGGAAGAAGTTAGAAATAGAACGTAACTACTGCAATTTACTGATGGCAAATATGATTCAAGAGAGATTTAAAATCATAATATAATGATGTGTGGTTGTTGTTTTTTAACTAAATTAAAAATTTTGTCAGGTTGGCAAAAATTTGTCAGGTTGAGTTGACTTTGTTAGGTTGGCACCAAGTTAAAGATTGAAATGCATTTATCCAGGACCTCCTAATTTTGATTTTAACTATTGGAAAACGTAGGTATTCATTGTCAAGTAAATTAAGTCCACTGAGCTTTTTTATATTAAGAACGAGCCGTCAGGCTCGCTTCGCTCGCCATATCTGTCTACCCAAGGGGCCCTTGGACCCCCAACTGGATCGTCCAAAAATGAGATCAGCGGGTTCGCTTCGCTCGCCTGCATTTTTCATTTGAGTATGCTTCATACCATCAGAAAGTCAAAGTACTGAGAAAACGCAGAAAAGCTGAGAAAAATTTTGGATAAACGCTGATTTTGGGCGTATCTTTGATAAAATATTAAAGTCACCTCATCACAAAATTTTCAGACCCTAGCTAAACCTCTGTACCAAATTTGAACATTTTCTGTCTATTACTTGATGAAAGAACTGAAAAAGCGCAAGATAAACGATAATTTTGGGTGTATTTTTGGCGTTATTTCAAATTTCTTCTAATACAACATTAGTACTCCCTAGCTTAGCTTCTGTACTGAATTTGAACAATTTCTGTTCATTTGTTCTCGATAAATCTGAGAAAAAGCAAAAAAACGCTGGAAAAACGCTAATTTTGGGCGTATTTTTGACGTTATTGCAAATTCCTTCTAACACAACATTATTACACCCTAGCTAAGCTTATGTACTAAATTTGAACATTTTCTGTTCATCTGTTCTCGATAAAGCTGAGGAAACGCTGGAAAAACGCAGATTTTGGGCGTATCTTTGGAAATTTTTCCAAATCCGTTCTTAGTGCGCCCCTATAGGACGAGCTGAAGATACCTACCAAATTTGAATGTTTTTGAACCAGTAGATTTTTAGTTCTGCGAGTGAGTGAGTGAGTCAGTGAGTCAGTGAGTCAGTCAGTGAGTGAGTGCCATTTCGCTTTTATATAAATATATAGATAATACATTGATGTAATCAATACTACCATATTAGTCCAAAGTTAACTGAACTAATTATGAGGAAATACCACTATATCTCATCCCATAAACGATCAAATCATGGAAATTTCATTTACGGTTTATTAATTTTCTTCAGACTTTCTGGTATTTGGTTGGACGAAACATTTCATTATATTATTATAATTGTATATCCGCAGCCCTTTCAAATATAAATCAATTAATTTTGATTCTTGTAACAAAGTGTGTGATTCACAGGGCTTCCTCATAGAAATAAGAGTTTCGGTTGTGCACATTAAACTGTCGGTCCCGGCCACCCGGTATATAACAGAACATATACTAACCATGGCACATTGACTGCTCATATTACATAGCCATACTATTGTTATTATGAGAATTTTTTTGGACATGTTATAAATTATAAATATTTGGGAATAGAATAGTTCTGGGCCAAGCCTGTGCTTCCTTCCCAATCATATTTTTATGATTTGTGATTGTATCCACAAATAAATAAATAAGCACAGAGAATGAACAGTTTCATTATCATCATCCATCATGGACTAGGCTTGTAAAGCCTGTTCCTGCGTCCACCGCTTCCTCGGTCTTCCGACGTCTCTTTTCCCATCCAGCTGCAACTTCCAAGCTTGTAGTGGAAAACGAGTTGGTGGCATACGACGCAGGTCATTATTGTCCACATCCATCTGTATTTTTTATGATTTCTGTTAAGTGGTTGCACATTGCACTCACTTCAAATTGTTTCATTTCTTATGTGGTCTCGTCTCGAGTATCCTTGAATGGTGCGCAGAAACCTCATATCTGATGCCTGAATTCGTCAGTCATCATTCTTGGTTTTTGTCTATACCACACTACCGTATTCCATTAAAGGGATGGCCATTGTCCTATAGAACTTACCCTTTAATGTTCAGTGAATGACTCCACAAATTGAGTTTAACTTTCCTATTTTCTGAGGTATATCACATTCTCTGTCATAGGATACATCACAGCCGAGATATTTAAAGTTGCTCGCCTGTTCCATTGTTGTATTGTTCAAAACTATTTTGGAACGCAAGGGCCACTTGCCCCAAAATGCCATTACTTTCGATTTCTGAGCTGAGATAATCATGTACTTACAGTTTGAACCTCATGAATAAAGAATGGATAAGATCTCTTTTCTGTATAGGGCTACTTTTATAGAAATAGAAAGAAAAATAAAAATCTTAGTACCCTTTTTGAATTATTTAATCACAACATGTTTCGGACATTGAGAGCTTGAAAGATTTCAAGTGAAAACGGCATCAATGTCCGAAATATGTTGTGATTAAATATTTCAAAAAGGGTACTGAGATTTTTATTTTTCTTCCTATTTCTAATGAATAAGATGTATAAAATTATGTATAAGATAAATGAGATTATAAGATCTTATACATCTGATGATCTATAGATGTAAAAGATGAATAAAATGAATGCTCATGAATAAGATGTAAATTATTGACATCTGTAGCTTATCCTCACTTTCCTGAACTATCAGTTTCATTAAAAACACAATAATTTTGGAGTAATTTTATTGAATAATAACATTTTTCATCAATAAAATGGAAGAGAAGTATTTTAAAGATAACTACCCTGAGAGTTGTTGGATGATGAAACTCAACATTTCGATCATTTTCTTCCAACTTATCTGGCAGTGAAGTCATCTCGGTAAATAATGAATTGCTTAGTGCTCGCTTGAATGTGAGCAATGTGTCAGAGAAGGAATTCACTCCACTTGGCAGTCAGTTGTAACTGTTGATTAACATGCTAACCACTAATTGGAGTGCGGCGAACATTTTCAACACAGTTGATATTAAATATTAGGCTAGATTGGCCAGTCGCGCGCATATCAAGGATACGCGAGAATGCATTGCTCATTTGCGAGGGAGTGAGGGGGCTAATTCTGAGTGAAAGAGAGAGTGAGTGAGTAAGGGTGAGTGAGTGAGAGAGAATGAGCTGCCAGTCTTCATCAGCCAGACTGAGTGGCATCGTTTGGTCATTCACCATATAAATCAAACTAAATCATCTAATCAGCCAAATAATGGAGGAGGAAAGCCACGTGACATGTTTATCTTTTGCAGTTTCTAGTAGAGAACAGCTCAAGGCAAATATTTGAGTGATGAGTTGGAATGAAAAATAAAAATACCCGATCAGAAAGATCTAAATAAACATTTATTATTATCAATTCCAATATCAATCGATAGTGAGCCGGACATGCTGATTTGAAACTAGTATAATTGACCACTGACTGTATTTACAAATATATAGATTGAATTCAATAATAATTATTTAAATAATGGAAAATTTGAAGAACTTGATAGCTAGGTGATTTGTTTCACTGTAAACACTTTCCAGTTGATAACATTAAGCAGTGCTGTTTTTGCAACAAAGAGGGTATAATACGCAATGTTCCAAGGGTGGAACGAGGGTTCAGAAGTGGATCAGCCCCCAGAAAAGTTTTCAAATTCAACCTAGAAAATGGTGTTTTAAAGCTAGTTGGAAGAAAAAATCAAAAGAAAGTATTAATTTTGTTTATATATATATATATATATATATATATATATATATATATATATATTTTTTTTTTTTTTTTTTTTGCAGGAGGTACCGGTACCAGTGATATATAGTGGTATAAGTGATAAATATAGCTTAGCGATGACATACATTACAATATTACTATAATTTTTCAAGTTTAGGATACGAACTGTTATATCGTATCGAAACATTGAGCAATCTGAACTTCTAGGGGAAATTAAAAAAACGTCTTATAAAGATCAATCACCAATCTTAAAATCTTATTAAATCACCATTAACTATTTATATCTATGTAAGTTACATAATTGTAGAATACTTCTAGTTTTATCTCTACACCACCGAAAGTGCTAAAGTCTCTTACTTGAAAAAAAAAAACATTTATGAAACTAAAAATGTACCTAAATTTATTATCAATATAATCTATCTATTGTCTATTGTCTAAACATAATCATATTCCAAGTTTCATTGTTTTTGTATTATTGTGCTTGTAAAGGTGCGTACAGACTTATGCGCCATTGTGTATCAATTTTCATCATATAATTACATGTATCTTACTGTTTCTGTACAAATCCTATTATAATATTGGGGCACCGAGCTTCGCTCGTTATTTTTATTTATTGATAAACAGAACACAATTTTCTAAAATGATCGTGTTTATATTTCACAACTGGCTATACGTCATCTTATGAATTTTGGGGATGCGATATTTTGATTTTTCACATACTCACTTTTTTACTATCCACAGCTGTTTCAGCCAAGGATGAATTATCCTTTTAATGTCGTTCAGCGAGTTTTCTCAAGGATAAGACCTAGTGCAATCGAATCTTCATATCATTAACCTACTATATTCCAAATTTCGTGAAAATCGTTAGAGCCGTTTTCGAGATCCGTTAAACATAAATAACCAGATATAAAAATAGCCAGATATATGTAAATACAGAAATTGCTCGCTTAATATGATAGGATTAAGCGAGCAATTCTGTATATCTGTTTATATATATATATTTTTTTATATCTGGTTATATGGTTATTGATGTTCAACGGATCTCGAAAATGGCTTTAACGATTTTCACTAAATTTGGAATATAGTAGGTCTATGATATCAAAATTCGATTGCACTAGGTCTCATCCCTGGGAAAACTCGCTGAAGGAATGAAAAGAATAATTCATCCTTGGAAAAACAGATGATAATTTTGTCGTCTGTCGATAACAGAAGATGCGTGTGCCTGTGTGGGAGATCAGCTGTGTAATCAATTAGCTTACCGTAATCTCGCGTTAAATCTAGAAATTTTGACTCCATCAAAATAATCTGATTTGTTGACATGAGATGGTATATATCATAGTATTCAAAGTTGATCATTATTTTACAGTTCTAAGTGATTAGTGAGTGTTATTTTGTTATTCAATTTGGTATGTAAACAATCAAAATTAGAACTTTTATGTTTTCAAATATTTAAACTGAAAATTTGACCTATGAATTCAAGTGTATTGAACATAACCTACTTTTTAGAATATTTATAGTGTATGAATAAAAATTCAGGGAAGAAACAGTTTTGGGCTGTGCCTGTTAGTCCTTCCCCAATCATTTAAAAGAATTGAGTTCTGTTTATCAATAAATAAATAACAAGCGAAGCTCGGTGCCCCGATATTTCAGATATAATGAGCATAGGATCAGCTGATGAAAAGTGAAATTCGCGTGTTCATGGCACATAAGTCTGTACGCACCTTGAGAGTAATGCACTGGGTTGACTATATTTATTTGAGACTAATGTATCTTATAAGTTCTAGACCTCAATAGAATTCCTAGAGAATATAACTTGCAACTAAGCCGAGCTAAGCTCAAGCTTATTCCTTGGCGAACGCTACAGTTGTCACAGGTACGAGACAGTCATGTTCCCATGAGAAGATTAAAATAATTGTGGACAGAGTATGCTGACGCATAACTGGAAACTGTGAAACACTTTCAATAGTCAGTCCAGGAACAGACAGGCGGTGTGGGATAAGAAATAGGAGAGGTATTGTGGACTTGGTATTGTACCGGTGTCGAGTCTATTTCCTTTTCCATTGTGGCGGTTATCGGCTCTGAAAGAGAAGAGACGTCTATTTTTGTCCAAGGTTGAACTGGGGAACAGGTGAAGGATGATGGCTGCATGCTGCACGGTCGTCAAAGTCATTCCATCGTCGAGTTGAGATGAACTGTGGCTTTACTACGTTCCTGTCTGCTTCTGACCCCTGCAACGGTTTCAATACAACGCATTATACGCTGGAAATCTCTTAATAAAACACAGTCTCTCCTCACACAGCTCTCTATTATTTTTCTACACAACCACTTGTTCGATTTTTTTCTCAATTTTCAAAGCTCAAATTTAATACGAGCAGCATATTTCTTGAAAGAGAAAGAGAATGAGTATACTTGCTATGAAGTCATAATTTTATATAGAGTATGTTATTGGCATATAGAGTTGAAACCTGTTGTGCTCCGATCAAATAAAAAATAAACTTGAAAACTTAATTTGTGTTTTCTCCCTCTTAGAATATTATTTTCCTACACGACCACTTGTTCGGTTCATTGTTTTCAATTTTCAAACCGTTTAATACGAGCAGCATCTTTCAACATCTTGAAAGAGCAATAGAAAGAGAAGGAGAATGCTTTTAGTATCTTTCAGTGAGTTATAAAGTAATAGGCCTATAAAGGTGCGTACAGATATACGCGCCGCGAACATGAGCAATTCACTTTTAATCAGCTGATTATATATGTATTTTTACAGAAACGGTAAGATACAGATATAAAAAGCTTGGCATCAGCTGATTAAAAGTGAATTGCTCATGTTCGCGGCGCGTAAATCTGTACGCAGCTTAAGGAGTACGTTATTGGCATAAGATCCGTTGTTTATAAATACTCACTTTTCTTTTTAGGGCTACCGAAATTATTGAGAAATTCTGAAAGTTATCAAATAGCCTTTTTATTTTATCAAAACACAACTAGTTTCAACTCTTCAAGATACATTTTCAAGTTGGAGTTTCAGAGAAACTTTGAGAATGGCTCTGAAATGGCTTTAAATGTCAGAAATTTTAAGTTTCAGACACTTTAAAATGACACTTGACGAGTTGAAAACTTCAAGAGACATTTTCAAAGAGTTTTAGAAACTTTGAGAATGGCTCCAAATGTCTGAAATTCCAAGTTCCAGACACTTTAAAATTACACTTGAAGAGTTGAAACCTGTTGTGCTTCGATGAAATGAAAAGGGCACTTGATTGCTTTTATTGTGTTTGAATACTTTTTTCTCATTCAGCACCCTTTCAATATTTATTGTAGCACAACATGTTTTGAACTCTAGAGTCACGAGTGGAAATGGCAATCTTGTTTTTGTACAAAAATATTTTTTTGTATCTTCGAATCTGATCAAAACTTTGAGTAATTTTTTCTATCTGCAGTAGTAAGTGTGATATTGAAATACGGTACTAAGAGTGACATATCTGAGTATCATAGTCTTTCCATTTCCTGATATCAGAATAAATTTGTTCGGTTTCAACCTTTTGAAAAAAATTGAAATGGTACGTTTCAACCTTCTTAATTGCTTAAAGTGGGCTACACTCACTTTCTTCGTTTCTTGAAAGATCATTCATTCACTTCAATATTTATTCACATACTCCCATTATTCTTATAACGACATTAATACTATAAATATAGGCCACAGATTACTTTTGCGTAATGCTACAAGAGCTTGTACATTCAGTTCGGTAATATTGCCACTCTAGTCTGTGACATAAAAACTCGATGATGTTAAATGAGTTAAATTTAAAATTCATGATTTTTTTAAAACCTCAGACACCAATCAAAAACCAGTGTCTACATTCCATTCTGGTTCACCAATTTCGACTATGTACATGTTTATTTATTTATGTTGGATTCTGAAATTCAATGTTGAGCAGAATTATTATTGAAGGCAAATTTATTATTGTGGTTGTGAATCATCACTCACCACTGTTGAAGGAATTGAGTTTATTGATTTCGATCGAAATATAATATTTCATTTTATCAGATAAAAATAAGAATCAGTCAGTCTAATGATGATTTTCCACATCATGCTTTCATCCTTTCACATCATCACGCATTGTGAGTGATTCAAGGTAAAACGATCATCACGGATTCGTGAGTGGCTTTTTCCACTACAAAGGCATAATTTAATGTTGAATAAGGAGGATTATAATTGTCTGACTTGTTCACTGAAATAACGAGAAATTCTATTCAGTTATTACACAATAATTACTAGTAGTTCTGTGAACAGTAGACCTCACGCAGTATTTTCATCCACAAGTACCTGATTGAAACTATAGACCTTATGGAAATAAAGCAATAGACTGGCTTCTCCACACATCTGTGTAATCACTTGTCAGCTGATTTATGATGAATAATTCTATAGTCTGATTTTTACTCTTATATTGGCGTATGAAGGAGGCTCCTTTTTCCTTTTATATTATCCTTGAAATGCAAAATTTCCAAAAACCTTGTATATACGTCGACGCGCAATTAAAAAAGGAACATACCTGTCAAATCTCATGAAAATCTACTACCGCGTTTCGCCGTAAATGCGCAACATATAAACATTTAAACATTCCAACATTTAAGCATCAAGAGAAATGTCAAACCGTCGACTTCAATCTTAGACCTCACTTCGCTCGGTCAATTAATCTCTAGTGAGCTCAAATGAACACAATATAAAATAATGGCCCTTCAACATCATGGAATATTATTTTCTAGATTTAGGAAAAAATGACTCTCATGTTAATCTCTAGTAAACTCAATTGAATATAGGCTAATATAGAATAATGAGCCTTCAACACCATAGTAAATTATTCTCTAGATTTAAAAAAAACAGACACTCATGTTAATCTCTAGTAAACTCAATTCAATTTAATATAGAATAATAGATCTTCAACTCCATAGAATATAGTTTTCTAGATCTAAGGAAACCTGACACTCACACTCATATCAATATCTATAAGAGTCTTGGTGAAATAAACATCTATTCTATTATAAATTACTAGTCAAATCAAATAAACAAAGTATAAAATTATGAATCTTCAACTCTCAATCAAATGCTGTAAATCACCCCGAAGACGTCTGCTACAGCAAATATTGACAACAGGATAAACAGCTAGATACAAAAATACTAGACAAATAATTCTTGTATAGTAGCGCTCATCGAATTTCCATCTAGCTTATTACCCTGTTGTCAATATTTGAAGTGGCAGAAGTATTTGATGTGATTTACAGCATTTACTTGGAATTTTCGTCTAATAATAATTATTCATTAATTAGAATTTGAACAAATGCAACTATGTACCAATTTATTTCCATCTGTAATCTTCAATACCAATATTGGGGCACCGAGCTTCGCAAGCTATTTTTATTTATTGATAGACGGAACTCAATTCTCTAAAATGATCGTGTTTATATTTCACAGCTGGCTATATTATGTCAACTTATGAATTTCGGGGATGCGATATTTTGATTTTTCACATTCTCACTCGCTCACTCACTTTTTTACTATCCACTACAGACGACAAGTCTCAGCTGTTTCAGCCAAGGATAAATTATCCTTTTAATGTCCTTCAGCGAGTTTTCCCAAGGCTGAGACCTAGTGCAAACAAATTTTTATATCATAAACCTACTATGTTCCAAATTTCGTGAAAATCGTCAGAGCCGTTTTCGAGATCCGTTGAACATAAATAACCAGATATCTAAATACAGAAATTGCTCGCTTAATATAATAGGATAGATTTTTTTCATATTGAAACAAGCATGACACTCTAATCAAGAGTCTACCAAGTGCTTCAAGGTTGGAGAGCACCTTTCCTTCATCGCTTGGTTCCCGGAGGCGCAAAGAGCCTCCATGTGTGCAAAAATGAAGAGACAAATGCAATTCTGATTGTGGCAGATAATGATGCGTGAATTCGTGACATGCAGGAGAGTGGAGGAATGTGTGTTTGGGATGCCAAGTCACCTGATGTTGGTTGTGATTGAGAGAGAGGAGAATGAATTCTGGCAACCGCTTGCAGCGATGACACACAAGCACAGGTCAGTGACTGACAGACGCACAGACACGCGCGCCAGCTGGCTAGTGGCGTGAGGGGGTGTGGTCGACTGGAAGCAAGGTGCCAAGCGGTCTGCCAGCGAGGAACTCTCAACCGAGCTGACGCAACCAGCACGCCTCTATTCGCGGGACCTCCTTGACTGACCTAGCGTTTCCTGAACATGCTTGAAGCAGTTTCTCAAACGTGTTATTATCCACAATCAACTACTGGGAGCTTGAAAAACGTATCAAAAGTAAACTACACTAATTATCGTCTTGTCCGTTCGTTTATTCAATCCCTTCTTCTACTGCTCTCAGTTAAATGCGCCAATTGAAAGTTTTGCACACATCTGGTTGGAAAACGTGTGTAGCCACATCCTAGGTCACGTAGCCTGGAGTTTCGTTTCTGAGAATCGATGCAAATTTATGGGAATCCCCCAACGAAATATTATAAACGGGAAGTATTGTCGCCTCAATTACATTTTGCAATCAACGTCATAGGCCTACGTCATAGGTCATGAAACATGAATTAAAAATGATATTTAAGAAAATACAATAGCCTGAAAGCTAACGAGAAGCTTTAAATTTTGAAATTTCAGAGAAAGATTAATATTTTTATGCATTTTTATCGTTCTGATTTTTATGATCAAGTACCGAGAAATATGATGTCCTAGTCTGATCATAATAATATTGACGTCGATATTCATCCTTAATGAATTTAGGATGATCTAATCGATTTTTATAATAGTGACGTCGATATTGATCCAAAATTCATTTATCAATAATAATAATCCAATTTAGGGGGTCAGAATACAAGGGGTCCAAGTGATATTTTTCATTTTTTTGAGTTAGCTACAGTACTTGAGATAGCTGAAAGTGGTAAAAATCTAGTATACAAGAGGTATAAAGAGTGTAAGTCTATTCAGTGCTGACATCTGGTGTAAAATTCTTAAACCACATTTTCAAACAGCTGTTTATTTGATTAAACAAGGGGTCCAAGTGACTTGGATCTCTTGTTTACAGGACAACGGTTTTCTCGTATTCATCAAATTAAATTTAACATTGATTAAACCATGTCACCAAGCAAAAGATACCTCAAGAACCAATTAGCAAATCAGATAATATTGCAAATAGGTCATTAATCATTGTTCAATTGCTGGTGAATTTGATAGATTTATGTGTAGCTAGACGATAGAGTTTTGTTTGGTAAACAAGAGGTACAAGTGATAATTCTTATCACTATTTAGCTGATAATTGAGAAAGGAGAGCAATTTGAGAGATGAAACTGTACGTTTGTTTTGGTAAAAGTACTTACTAAATAGCTATAGGAATAGGTGAATATCATTTCTATATTCCATTTTATGAATGAAGAATTATTAATTAATTAGTATAAACTTTAGGCTCAATTTTCTCGAAACTAACAATATGTCACTTCAAATCAATCAAATCAAATCAAATTTATTTTCCATTTTCAAGACAAAAATACAATTGAATATTAACATACTATTATGCAATATTGTATACAAAATAATACACTTAATACAATACAGGGAAAAAAACCTGCTAAGGCATAAGCCTGAGCGCAGGTAAGTTGCAAAAAAACGTATCTAGTGCATCTTAATAATAGGAATATTTTATTATTTGTAATTATGATAAAGCTCAATGAAGATAATGGAAAAGAATGCTCAAAAAAGAGAAATAATAAGATGGAATGACCAAAAACAGAGAAAAAATAAAAAAGAATGAAAACTTGTATTATAACCCCTTCAATTGTTATTAGTATTATGCAAACTATATTCCCCTGTTATGAATCTGCTATTTTAGATGGAGTATTGTTAAATTACTATTTCGGCGTGTTATAAAAAAATATTGAATTTTCATTTTCAATCCAGGAACAACCAAAATCCTGCAAAAACAATCTGCAAAGTGATAACATGATGTTAAGTGTAATTATCATTGCAGAATGTAAAAATAAAATTGATTGGATTTGAACCGTTATAGAGAAGTACTGACTTTGCTTTGTGAAGTACTATATTATCATTCAAAATACAGTATGGAGAATGAATGTATTATTCAATATTCACATGTCTACGATAAAATAGAAAAATAATATTGGTTTTAAAAATCGGATTGAGATATTTCTGATAATTCAACAGAATAAAATTAGATGGATCATGACTATTTTACTTGGAGTTTACTCTATATAATCGGGGACCGAGCTTCGCTCTGGAGTACAAAAGCATAAAAAATGTATTACGAAAGAAGAAATTATAATAATATTCATAGTTCATACAGGAATATTCTATCTAATCACAGTGAATTGAGATTAATTCCCAGAGGAATGCAAAAATTTACCTCACAAAGGCCCGGATGCACAAAAGTCGGTTAAATTTTAATCCTGAATAATTTCACGTGAACCATATCAGAAAAGACCATTTCAAAAAGATGGTTCTACTGGAATTAATCAGGATTAAAAAAATAACTCGGCTTTTTTGCAAACAGCACTAAGTACCTGATTGAATTATAACAAAAGTTCAACAGCTGAGTCATAATTTTGACACAGTCCGAGCATGAACTCGCTCACTCACCTCCATCATCAACAGACGACGAAATAATTATTATCAGCTGTTTTTCCAAGAATTAATAATAATAATCCTCTTAATGTCCTTCAGCGAGTTTTCCCAGGGATGAGACCTAGTGCAATCGAATTTTTATATTATAAACCTACTATGTTCTGAATTTCGTGAGAATCGTTAGAGCCGTTTTCGAGATCCGTTGAACATCAATAACCATATAACCAGATATAAAAATAATAAATATAAATTAGCCGTTTTCGGGATCCGGTTGAATACAAACATATACGGTTAACATCTAAACATATAAACATAAATTGCTCGTTTAATAGTATAGGATGGTAGCCAACTCTAGCATAACACTTGGTCACTTCATGGGTCAGTTGGATGGATAATTAATGGTGTATGTGATAGAACCATTCCCATTAGTCTCTATCATTCGTGGAATACAAACCCAATTGAGTTGGAATGTGAGGATTCATATTATATTTTTACTTTCCTTGCCCTATTACCATAGGTAAGGAAAGTATTGCTTTCCGAAAAAATTAAGGTACCCCAATTTCTAAATTTCTATACGTTTCAAGGTCCCCTGAGTCCAAAAAAGTGGTTTTTGGGTATTGGTCTGTATGTGTGTGTGTGTGTGTGTGTGTGTGTGTGTGTGTGTGTGTGTGTGTGTGTGTGTGTGTGTGTGTGTGTGTGTGTGTGTGTGTGTGTGTGTGTGTGTGTGTGTGTGTGTGTTGTGTGTGTGTGTGTGTGTGTGTGTGTGTGTGCGCGTGTGTGCGTGCGTGCGTGCGTGTGTGTGTGTGTGTGTGTGTGTGTGGTGTGTGTGTGTGTGTGTGTGGTGTGTGTGTGTGGTGTGTGTGTGTGTGTGTGTGTGTGTGTGTGTGTGTGTGTGTGTGTGTGTGTGTGTGTGTGTATGAGTGTATGTGCGTCTGTGTACACGATATCTCATCTTCCAATTAACGGAATGACTTGAAATTTGGAACTTGAGGTTGAAATTTGGAACTTAAGGCCCTTACACTATAAGGATCCGACACGAACAATTTCGATCAAATGCAATTCAAGATGGCGGCTAAAATGGCGAAAATGATGCCAAAAACAGGGTTTTTTGCGATTTTCTCGAAAATGGCTCCAACGATTTTGATCAAATTTATACCTAAAATAGTCATTGATGAGCTATATCAACTGTCACAAGTCCCATATCTGTAAAAATTTCAGGAGGTTCGCCCCATCAATGCAGATACATTCCCAATTATCAGGCTTCAGATACAATTGAAACGAAAAAAATAAAGTGGAGTAGATTGAGCATGAAAATCTCTACAATTAATGTTCAGTAACATTTTCACCTAAAATTGAGAACAAGCTTTAAATTCGAGAAAATGTGATTATTCAATTGCAAATTATTGTTGATTTTATTTAATCATTCACTATGAAGAGATAGCAGACCTCATGTGTGTCTCCAGCGTTATTGCCCTGTCACCAGCTGGCTCAAATCTTTGAATAGTAGACTTGAGATGCGCGAGAACACAAGCGTCAGGTGATTAATTTTCATAACGGCAAGGAAAGTTGTGTGAGTGCGCCACACCATATTTTTTTATTATTGGTGTATGTGATAGAATCATTCCCAGTAGTCTCTATCATTCGTGGAATACAAACCTGATTAAGTTAGATTGCGAGGAATCATATTATATTATTTAATGAAAACACTGGGATTTAGATATATTTTTAGTTCATAGATATTGATGAGAAACGCCATTATAATAGCGAAATCATGAGAAAACAGACTATATTATGTTACTATTACATCCAGTTACTGATGTTGCTGAAAATTGAGACATTTATAAATTCACTTACCTACTTTAAATCAGTTGAACTGTTACTTTTCGATTCACTACATCAATTGCGATAAAGGATCTTCTACTAATACCTAAGATAAATAATTTTCATCAGTATAATTCAGCAAACTACATCGAATATGATGAAATAATTTGTATTTTTTTTAATAATAATTTTATTCGACCAAAAACAAACATTGTACAAACAAATTGAAATAAAATAACATAACTGGTGTAGCAAACACCCACGCATGCACAATACATGTTTATCATCATAGTCTAAATGAAGCCTCAAAGGTAATCCTGTGTGGGGCCTTTCTTCGTATAGAAAATCATCAATAGAAAATGATCAAACAAAAGATAGAAAAAAATGAAAGAAGGAATATATAGAGTATTACATTAATAGTATACAAAATCTTAAGAAACTACAAAATTCCAAAAAAAAATCAAGAGAAAAAAAATTGAAACTAAAATAATAAATCATATTGCAATTTAAACAGTTCTCTGTGCGGGCAGCACATTCCAAATGATAATTATCGATTCTTCAATCAACAGATGAAGCCATGCAAAATATGTGCTAAGACACAATATAATTACATAAATAATTCAAGTTCCCAACCATACAAAAACTAAATCAAACACGATAAACAAAATTTCAACTTTCGAGCATGAAACCCCTCATAAAAACAACTGCGTATCATCAATCGCAGCAATGAATTTTTTTAATCTGGCCTTTACTATTTGGCTATATTGACAAAGTCAATGTCTGTAAGTCAGGTTGCAAGGCATTGTAAAGCCTACCACCTACATATCTGAAAAATCTTCTGTTATGCTCAAGCCTAGGTCTATGTAATTGAACTCTATTTCTATAGCGTACATTATAATCAGCGATATGGGTTTGTGTTGTTAATTGACTTTTATTTTTGAAAGTATCCAAAACTGCTTTAAACAAAAAGGAATATGTGACTGGTAATACATTAAGGGATCTGAACAGGGGTAGCGAGTGTTCGATTATTAATTGATTATTAATTCTACATTGTTAAAAGTCGATCTGGCAAAAGAGCAAAGCGAGAAAGAGATAGCGCTATCCGCTTTGTTGGATGATAGACAAGGAAAGCAATACCATTGCTAATCAAACCCACGGTATTTAGATGAAAAACTTTAGATGAAAACTTATATATTTTAGACTTATATATTTTAGTTTTTATTTTAAAAACTTATATATTAACTTAAATATTTTTAGATGAAAAACTCATCTATATACCGTGATCAAACCCTACCATTATAACGTTGGCCTCACTGTAGATGCATTATGGACTATTGAGATGGGTATAAAACCCAAGGTAAATCGATAACCATATAAATGAGATTTGTATATTCTTAAACAAGTGACTTATATGAAAAACGATACTTTGAATCTTTAAAAGAAGGTATCCAGCGCAAAAGATGAAAAATGTGGGTTGTTTATGTAATGAACTTTTCGCTGCTGATTGATTACACTTTCTCCATAATTACATAGTACAAACAACACCTATGATGCGTTGCAATAATGTAATAACTTTGTTACAGGGAGAAAGTAAGAGAGATGCTTCCTAGCAATTAAATTATTTTGCTCTCCACGCAAATCACAGCTCCTATCATATCCACTAATGGACAACATTGCAAATAAATCATGATGCAAACGCAAATACAATGATTGTATAAAATATATATAATAGTACCATAGAATAGAATATAATAGAAAAAACGTTTATTGAATAAATAAGCTACCTTAAGCGAACCTCAAAGAGGCTGCTTGACAAAGAGCTTGAGGCTGCGTTACAAAACATGTAAATTCAAATATAAATATACATATATCCGTGAACTTTATTTTTACTCAACAGTTAAATTTACTTATCAGTTTATTACACTGTTAAATTTACTTACAGAATTTACTTAACAGGTAAAATTATCATGATATTAATTAATTAATTGTTGGCTCAGCTCTCAAAAATCTAAAGAGTGTTATAATATATATTCAACCTGAACTTACATACAAAAAATAGAACAGAATGAATTACAACAATACAATACATTAATAGTGAGTTACATTATGTTAAATCTAAAGTGTAATTATTCAACCAAATCTTTGAATTTCTTTTCAACAGGCGCATATTAACAAACACAGCACAATTATCGGGTAAATCATTGAAAGTTCTTGGTTCAATGTAGATTAAGGTGTTTCTGGCTAAATTACTCGAATTAAATGGTACAACATACCTCTCATTCCTTAAATCATATCGATTAGCTTTCATAACTAAATATTTTTTGCAGAAGTAATTTTCTAAAATCAAAGTAAACAGAAATATACCTTTTATATTCAAAACCTTGCATCTATTCAAAAGGTTCTCATATGAAATATCTCCCTGAGAATTGCTGACCAAACGTCAAATCTTCCTCTGTACCGAAGATATTCTCCTAAGATAAACATTGCTAGCAAATCCCCAACCTTGCACTCTATATCACATAACAGACTCTCCATGATATAATACATAATAATATTCATCATAATCATCGCTTCTTGTTGTTCACATAATTGGAATAATAGTGTTTCGCCTTTTGTCATGTTTTGAAATCATTAGCCTACTTTATTTTCCATAACGACATAAGAAATACGCTTATAATGAGATAAGATATATATTATTCATTCATTAAATGCTCCTGAAATGGACACATATTATCTTCTCTTCACTTATTCACTCTTCAATTGTCTACAAGCTCATAATTAGCAAAAAAATTTCCCATCAATATTTAAGAAGTTATTAGAGCAAAAATAGCAAAAAATTGGAAGCAACCGTGGATTTTTCAAAAATGTCACACCTCCAAGAGCAGATATCTCGAAAACTATGGAAGATATAGAAAAAGTTGTGAGATGAATATTGTAGGAAATTATGTTAGCTTCAATTTCGTATACAGTCATGTCCGTAAGATGCATAGTTTTCGAGTTATTTGCAAAAAACAAAAAAATGGTACCTTTGAACCACCCCACCCCCTTAAAACAGGTTGTAGGAGTGGGGACTTTTGATATGTTCACCTTCTTACTACCCTAAACAGAACTGCGGGGTCAAAAATTGTCTTCCGAACTTTTCCTTCTATACACTTTTTTAGCATTCATTGACTGGACTGTTCTGAACTTCTCAGACTGTATAATTATACTGAAATCAATAGGAAAAATTATGTAAGTTGAGAATATAAAAACATACCGTAAGGAGAAGACTAATATTAGAGAAATGTATTCTAGCGTTGATATACAGAGAGATTGTAGACATTCTGCTGCTCTTGTATTTAGGTTTAGTTTATCAGAGATTGACAATGGTGTAACAACCGAAACCGGTCTTTCTAACTTTCAATAAAATCTGTGGTTTTTGACAATTTCTTAGTCTTAAGTTTAGTCTTAAAATTATCAATATTACAGAGAAATCCATAAGAAAGAAGACATGATAACAATGAGATGAATTATTAATATCGTGTGAAGAGTATAGAAGAAATTGCTTTAAGATCAGTTCCACTGAGAATTTATACAGTTTGTCCTTTGGGAAGAATTTCTCGGTCAACGTACTGGTCAGTGTGAACAGTTTGTGTGTGTGTGTGTGTGTGTGTGTGTGTGTGTGTGTGTGTGTGTGTGTGTGTGTGTGTATTTGGTGGGGGGGGTAGAGCTCCGCCCTGTCCTGTGATGATGTGCGCCTTTCAATTACTGGGCAATTTATTGTCTATGACGTCATTTTGCCCTCTAATCAGGATCAAGGCCTCCGACGTCTTTGGATACTTTAATGAGCGCATCCCAATTCAATTCGTTTTAATTGTACTGCTCCTGCTCGCAGCATACACTACAGCATACACTCTATAGTGAGGTCCACGTTATAATGGCAGTGAAGAAAAATAGGAGAAGAATGTTGCCGATCTGCCTTCTATAGAGAAATTATATTTTTCAATAATTTCATAATGAATTTTCGTAATTAAGCTGAAATATTTTGTCAATTAATAATTAATTCTACATTTTGTCAATTAATTATTAATTCTACATTGTTAAAAGTCAATCTGGCAACAGAGCAAAGCGAGAAAGAGATAGCGCTATCCGCTTTGTTGAATGATAGATAAGGATAGCAATACCATTGCTAAGCAAACACTGCCATTATAACGAGGACCTCACTATAGCAATTAAAATATTGAAAATGGAATACACGCGCCAAAATGAGTAAAGGCCTGACAATCCGTCAGTGAAAGGGCTATAGTGAAATTATCATGGCAGTGAAGAAAGATTTCCAATTCTCTGCCTTGCCACTGCCTTCTATAGAGGACAGCTAATACCGGTATCTGATGTGATTTGTATTTGTCAAGAAAATATATTTTAAAATAATGATATTTTTCTATGATAATTGAGATTGAATATCTTGTTGATTAATTAAGATGAACTTTACTTTTTGTGTAGTTGAGAGGTTGATATTGTGGTAATTATTCATATTAAATAAAAATACTACGAAATTGTCAGAAAAACACAGATTTATTGATAGTTAGAAAACTATCAGTCTGTATTCTATTAGTATTGATAGTTTTCTAACTATCAATAGATCTGTGTCTTCTGACAATTTCGTAGTATTTTTATTTGATATTATCTAAGATGAATTTTTACATTTTAAAACATGATCTGGCAACGTTGCGGAGCTGAAAGAGGATAGCGCTAGATGCTTAATCAACAAGTTTGAATTGTATTGAAAAAATATTTATTCATAAAACATGTAAAAATACTTATGAATTGAGTCACAGAACTTTATATAGCCTAAATACCAATTACAAACAAAAATGTTACACACATAAAATATTATAAAAATTCCTGTAACGCATACAGGGATAGCCTACCTAATATTCCTTCAACTCAATATCAAGTTTAGCAACATCAATTTTTAATCAAATACCGTAACGTAGAATGAGGTGAATAGGGACAGTTTTCCACAGTTTTTTCTCAGAACTTACACAAAAATTATTATTTTCCTTTTTGTGATCCACTTATGGCTTTCACTCTTGGTTTAGGTATCTTTTGGACTGAACAATTTTTCTTGCATCCACCCTCTTTTTCATTATTATTTATTTTATTGCTGTCCCTATTCACCTCAATGGTGGGATCAATAAGGACGCAAGTGTGTATAGCATGTTAGTTTCTTTTCAGACATTTTATGGGGTGGATAGGGACGCAAAGGGCCTTATTAAAAATATAATAAAGTTTCTACAAGGATGCAGGTTTGATGCCTAGTGAGATCGGACTCCCCAATATATATTTATATATAAAATATATTTAATAAAAATGAACTAAAAAAATACATTTGAAGTTAAAAAATATTCGATAAAAATGAAATCCATAATTAAGTCATTAGAAGCTACAGAGTTCAATATTGTATCAGCTCTTTATTGAAAAATATCTTTCTCTCTTACTAGAGGGGTCTTCCAGAATTTTTAAAACTTGCTCCTTATTGAATTCGCAGACATCTGGAAAAATATAAACATTTTGCATTTTCACGGAATTATTTTGTCCAAGGAATGATCCCATGAACATTTCCCCACAAGAAACTTTTTCTTCAACCTTCCCAATAAATACTTTCACCCCTGTGTCATATTTTAATTTAACTCGCACCCAATTTCCTTTTACAATTTCCTTCTCCTCCTCAACAACGTTGATTACTTCAAGATAAGTCTTTAAACTTCTATAAAACCAGCAAACATCAGTTTTAGGCAGTGTCCCTATTTACCCCACCTCAACATCCAAATGGTCAAGATTTTAAAAAAAAGTAGAATAAATCAAATTCCAGTTGAAGCTCACTTATGTTATGTGCTATTAATTATTAGAATCAGTAGAATTCATAGAAAAATACTTCAAGCTTGTAACTACAAACAGTTCAAATGTCCAGACAAAACTTTTCAGGTTACGTTTCTATCTGTTCAAAGAAGCACAGCTGCCGACAGCATAGAAATCAAGTCGAATAGATGATTTTTATATTAATGTGTACAGAAAAATCCCCTCTATCAGAATAAATTAGGTAGAGCTATAAAAAGTTAATAACCTCCTGAGACCTGGCACTCAGGCAGTTATTAAATGCACTTTTCAACCATCTTGCTCCCATTCCTACTCCCCCTGGATGGTAAAAAACATTTTTCCAGATTTTTCCCCCTCATGGGGGTCATGGGGGGGCAAGTATAGTATACTATACACCAGGTCTCAGCTATGTTTGAGTCTCTCTTAATTCAACAGAACTTAGTATTTTGTCTGTATCATGACAAATTTTATTACAAATAACAGTTTTAGGTAATTAAAACTAAAATTATAACGCTTTTAATATTGTATAATGATATTTTATAGGCCTATTTATTTATTGATGGAATCGAACCACTAATCAAAATTTCAAAAAATGTATGAAATAGAATAATTATCAACATTGATTGGTATTCTACTTTATTTTAAAATTAATATTCAAACAACACTAAACTTAATTATAACTTAGGCCTATTTAATTAATATTCAATTATTATTACATTTAATTTATCGTTCACACTTAACTACATTTTATTACTTGTGGATTGCACTGAAACAATTCCTATCTGCATTCAGACACACAAAGATTTTACATTTTGAACATTTTGTCCTACATAACTTCTTGCACCCTGGCTTACGGCATTTTTGATATACGTTCCCAGATATCATGATGGGCATATGGTCTGCATTCAATTTCCTCTGATATTCAGGTGGAAATGGAATTACTTTCCTCCTTTTCCCTGATGGACCCTCCTCAATGTCACTCTCACTCTCACTCTCGTTGGTGTGTTGAGTGACTTGGCTGGCTGCAATCATTTTTTGACCTAGTGTCATCTTAAATGATCTGAGCTGCTGAATATTCTTTAGCATCTCACCTTCTCTCAACCTATCTTGACGAAAAATCAGCCATGAATTGCTGACAGATAAGTCAAATAAATGAGAAATTGTCCTAACTGTCCATTTCTTTGTTCTGCTTCTGATTGGGCAATAAGAATTCATCCTATCAGCTAAATCTACTCCCCCCATCTTCTCATTATAAAGTTTAACTACAGCAGGCCGATTCACAAAGATGTACTTTTTTTCTTTTTTAGACCACCTACGACACTGGTTCACTGGCTCATCAGCTAACATACTAGACAACATTAGTACCGATTTATTGTCCATCCATTTTGTTACTGCTACTTCATGGTCATTCCTCACCAATACATCTATTGTTCCTCTTCCTTTTCTACTCATCTCCTTATCTGAAAGAGGGCACACTGTCTTGGGGACTCTGTTCAACATCACAGTTCCCACTGACTTCAACCCACGTTTCAAAAGCTCATCAGTAAGTTTTAAGGAGGTGAAATATCTATCATGGAAAATTACATGTCCTGGCTCAAGATTTCTTACTAGATATAATACAGAAGCTGAACTAACACCATATTTAGCATAATCTGGAGGAAAAGTTGTGTCTCCCTGATAGGGAAGTAAATCCAGCACAACCCCATTTGAATTTGCCAAGACAAAAACTTTTAGGCCAACAGGGTTTGGCTTGCCCTTTACATACTGTTTTATTCCTAGATTACCAGTAAAAGGTATGATCATTTCATCAACACACAGATGCTCCTCCCTTTCCAACTCAGAGCAACCCTTGAGAACCCTATCAAAGAGAGGCCTAACTTTCCAAAGCCGATCAGCCTTCCTACTATCATCAGGTATCTCATTATCAAACACAAGTTTCAAATTTGACCGTAGAGTAAAAAACCTATCTCTGGTCATTGCAGATGAAATTATAGGCACTTTCCACTCTCTTTGCCAATACATTCTCAAGATTGGATATTGTAAACATGACATCACAAATGAAATTCCAAAGAAACACTTGATCTCTTGTGGAGTAGAATTCAAAAGTTTTTGTTTCTCAAAAAAATATTGCTGGTTTGTTTTTTCTGAAATTAATGTGAAAAGTTCATCATCGATGAATTGATTGAAATAGCTTATCTCATCCCAATTGTGGTGGTCTGAAGCTACAAATGGAGACACATCTGGCTTCTGAGATGGGTTGAAATAACGCCTCCGCCATCCCTCTCGTCTAGTCTCAGCATTTTCTTCCTGAAATTCAAGAAATGGACTCTCTTGAACCTTACTGAACTTGAATAAATTTCAATTGTTTCAATAAATAGCTTTTGCTAAATACTTAATTTTTAATAAATAGCTTTCAAATTACTAAACTTACATTAGATTCTTGGTGTCCTCGAGTCTCTTCATCCTCACTGCTCTCTTCTGATCCACTGTGGTGATCAGATTCAGTTGACCCAATCTGAGTAGTGTTGTCTGGGGTTGGTAAAAAGGTTGGGTCTGCATCCTCATCATCCTCTAAATCCAGGTCAGAAAGATCCAAATCGGACATATCCAGCAGATCAGCCAGTTGACCTGCATCTTGTTCCACTGCAACACAAGAAAAATAAAAATAACTCATTAGATTTTCTGGACATTGATAATCATAACATTTCAAGAAAATACTGTAGCAATCTGCTATTGTTAGGCCTACATATTTTTGAACTAATTATCAATTCAATGATTACTTATCAGCTCATTTGCAATGATTTTTCAATGAATGATAAATGAATAATTTGCAATCTCAATCCTAAATACAGTTAAAAATCAAATATATTCACTAAATTTTCAAATAATAAAGTTCATCAGATTAAAACTTAGTTTTTTATCTATCCATCACATGATTTGTAATGAACAAATATTAAAAACAGTGGTGTTTGTCAGAGAAGAAACATAATTGCAAACAACATCACATTTATTTGTTGGAGAAAGCTCTAGACCCGATGTATAGTATGCTATACCTCAAAGTTTACAGCAAAGTAAGGAATGTAAACAGTTATTTTTGTATGAGTTTGTAATTAAAGGATGACTATTGATGTATTTGAAACATGCAATTGAGGTAAAATAAGTGATTTATTATGTATTTCTAACTTACCATTGAAAATTGAAGTTGATTGTTTGCTTGTGCTCGCCTTTGAAGAATCCATCGTTGAACAAAAACATTTACAAAAGTGAGGTTATAGAATAAGATCACAACAACGACGTAGATAGCAACTAGAGATGCTATAGAACTGCTCTGTGCAGTTGAAACTCAAGAAACTACTGCCATCTCACGGAGAAAAAATCAAACATCAAGGTATAGTATGCTATACCGTAGGTCTCAGGAGGTTAAGAAAGAAGTTATTGCAAAATTTTCAATTTTCCCAGTTTTTGTCCCTATTCACCCCGTTTTACGGTACTATCATTATAGCGTGGACCTCCTCACTCTGAGTCTTGACTTATATGAACTCTCTCTTCAATGTATCTTCGGCCGGCATTTTCACATTTTATTGAGTTGAACGTAGGCCTTCATTCGAATGAAATAATTGATTGATAAAGCATTATTGGAAGAGGAGAGTCAACATTTGTAAAGGCCTGACAATCCATCAGTAGAATACTTTCTTCATTACGTAGTCTTTTCGTCTCTCCCGGCCAGCCTTTTGGAATAATTTCATTGTGTTATGAAAGTGAATCAATGAAATACTAGTAGTTCTGTGAACAGTAGACCTCACGCAGTATTCTCATCCACAAGTACCTGATTGAAACTATAGACCTTATGGAAATACAGCTATAGACTGGCTTCTCCACACATCTGTGTAATCACTTGTCAGCTGATTTATGATGAATAGTTCTATAGTCTGATTTTTACGGTAATATTGGCGTATGAAGGAGGCTCCTTTTTCCTTTTATATTATCCTTGAAATGCAAAATTTCCAAAAACCTGGAACATACCTGTCAAATTTCATGAAAATCTATTACCGCGTTTCGCTGTAAATGCGCAACATAAAAACATATGGTCATTTAAACATTTAAACATTTAAACATTTAAACATTTGAACATTTAAACATTTGAACATTTGAACATTTGAACATTTGAACATTTGAACATTTGAACATTTGGACATTTGAACATTTGAACATTTGAACATTTGAACATTTGAACATTTAAACATTTAAACATTTAAACATTTAAACATTCAAACATTCAAACATTCAAACATTTAAACATTCAAACATTCAAACATTCAAACATTCAAACATTCAAACATTCAAACATTCAAACATTCAAACATTCAAACATTCAAACATTCAAACATTCAAACATTCAAACATTTAAACATTCAAACATTCAAACATTCAAACATTCAAACATTCAAACATTCAAACATTTAAACATTTAAACATTAAGAGAAATGCCAAACCGTCGACTCGAATCTTAGACCTCACTTCGCTCGGTCAATTATGATGGTATTTCAAGTGGTGATAATATGAATTGAACTTATGAAATGAACTTTTTAAATTCAAGGTATCTCGCCAGGTGGGTATTTTTACTCACACCATTACAGTGTAATTTGTTAACTGTTAACAATTACTTTTATTAAAAAACAAATAGCAGATCTCACTCACATTACCGGTACTCGTTATTCATATACTACAGTATACATATGTATCATTTTGACACAAGCCTTTTCAGTTTTTACTAAATACAATATACAAATAGCTGAAAATACATAAGACTTTACTCTCCATTATTCCATCAATCATTGTAGGTAGGTAGTTATTTTGTTTTGGAATGTGAAATCCATAAATCTACTGTAGTTATTGTGTGTTATGTGTATAAAATTGATATACAGGACCATGAAGAGGTTACAAATAATAACATTGATACGGTACTTCATTAATCATTGGTGCAATTCTGCTCCAAGTAGATTAACAGAGAATTCTAATGTTGTTGAAAATGTGACTGGTGGAGTCACAAAAACAGTCCAACCAGTGCTCGAATTGAAGAGTACCTTTGACAATATTCGAGTGTTACCATTTAAAGGTACCGGTTATAATATTATTGTTTCGATGAAGAAAAAAATTGTTTTGATTGCAGTAAATTTCGGAATGTGGCTCACTTTCTGAGATTTCCATTATCGATTTGATTTTCAATATTACAGTAATTCTAATACGTTTTCGAATTTCATTTTTTTTGTCTGAAAACGATTTATTTATTTCCCTGGTTCCTTCTTTTCTGCTCTACTCACCCACTTTATACATGAAAACTCGCTTAGCCCTATTATTTATTGCGACTATTTTGATTTAGAAAATGGAATCTATTGTTTTTTCCTTGATAGCCTATCCATTGTATTTTGTTATCTGTAATTGGATATTGAATTAAATTTAAAATTTATAAAATTAAAAATTTTGAATTTTTTATTGGAAATTTAATTAAAATTCTTGGATGATCGACTAGCAATACTAAACTTTTATACGTTATTATTAATCAATAAGATTTATACTACCTTACATTTGCTATAGCTTATAATATTATTATCATGTTTAATAATTAGAACATAACTTTCGCTGGAACTATCAAGATAAATAATATATTCAATGTCAGTAGAAAATTTTTTGTAAGTTATATGTAGCCTATACAACAATGAATAAATTTGATGAGAAAAGCAGAGCTGAGATTCTGCAAATTTACATGAAAGTGAGCCATATTATATCCCTACCATGTTCATCAACTTGTTAGAAATCTTAATCGCTTCAATCTCAATCAAGACACAGTGTTACATCAGAAATTTTTTCCACGAGCCGTGAGGGCAATTTTCAAGTGTCTGCAGGAATCTACTGGCCCACTTGCACACTGAGCTGATGCAAGTACCTCAAGATGTTACCATGACAAGTCGGAATCAGCTTTCTAAGGCAATGACCAGATTCCTTAGAAAAAATTTAGACTTAAATACTTGACTGGTTACTTTCAAACCTTGCCTTCACGCATAACAATCCCTAATCAAAGGATCTCAACAATAATTACTCACAAATTACAAGAAATTAGACCAGTGTACAGGCGGGGGATCTAATCGAAATTATTATGCAAATTTTAACACAGCTCATTCCACCAAGCTTCTCAGGGTTGCACAGACTTGTTAATGTGGTAAGGTAGTAGTAGTTATCTAGGAGCAATGTTGTAGATAAAATAAGTATTATAAAATACTAAATATGAATATTTATACTACTTATATGAATATTCAATGATACACAATCATACCACTCTGTACTTTCTAATTTCACAAAAGAATATCAACACGGTTATCAAGTAATCTATAGTCTATTGTGTTGTAAAAAAATCTACATTGAGCTGTAAAATTATCTATAACTAGCTGGCCCGGCAAACTTCGTACCGCCAAATAGTTAATACCAAGTAAATCTCATGACAAACTTTAGCTGTATGCACACCTGAGGAGGCGCGATGCGGCATTTTGCATCCAGGTGTTTCTTACTATTGGTTTGAATGGATGAAAAACTCTCACAACTGAATAGGGCATGTCGTGGAACGGTGTGATAAGTCAATCTCCATAAGAGCAACACTTTGTATCACCAAGCTGCGCCTCCTCAGATGTGCTTAGCCTTAGCTTAATCTGATGCAAAATATTTTTATGAAAATTATCAATTATATCTCAATATGGACTTTCTATGTGCAGCAGTTTGCATAGTTGAATTATAGTTAAATTATAGTTGATGCAGCTTGCTGGGAATTGAATAGTATACCTCCTTGCTGCGCTGATTTTCCCATGCATAATTATTCTAAATTTACAGCATTTGGAGTTCTACGACCCAGGTTTGGACGTCGTTCGTACCGTGGCATTATTGAGAATTAAAGTTTTGTGAATCAGTACAAAGAAAATAGAAAAATAGATCTACCGACGGCTGTTGGATGATGCAATGATTATGACAGCTGATTTTTATTTCTGTGTGTGGCTAGCTCACAAATCTTCTCCCATAAGGATTACATGTGAACTTTGAAGGAACGTAGGAAGAGTCCTTAAGTAGGATTATAAATTTGATAGGCCACAAACCTGGTCCTGAACATAGCGAACACAACTAAACTAAAATCATCAAATTCGGTGCACACATAAAAAAGTTATTGAATGACAAAATTTGAGGCACGATTTCTATTTATATAGATGTTGTGCTGTACAATAATCTTAAGATACAATTTATAAAAATGATTGGGGAAAGACCAACAGACACCCCTCAAAACTGTTCCTTCCCCGAACATTGTTAATGAGAAGGCTGATAAGTCACTGCCTCTCTTGGTTTCTTAGATGGAATTGAAAATGTGTTAGGCAAGTAGTAGAGGAGTCTGATACAATAAGTTTACAACGAAGTAATTAAACCATTAATCAACACCAAAACGTAACAAAAGAAAAGAATACGGTTAATTTATTCATTTATTCATTTATTCATTTATACAATGAGTAGCCTACATTATCAAAATGATAGGGAGAGGAAAAATTAGGTAACTTTATTTATAAGGTACATTTTATTTATTCATTCATTGTACAAACACTATAATCATAATATGACATTGAAGGAAAAGCTAGGCTGAACCTGTACTATTTTTCTCCAAAACTTTGATAGAATGTTTATGTTATCCAAAGGTTAAGTTTATGAAATCACACACTGCTTTTTCAATTGATTTTCGGTCCAGGAATAATGATTTGTAAGTTCTTAAGGTTAATAAATTACGGTGTAATAGATTTTGTTAATACATAAAATAGTTATTATATTTTCAGGAAAAAATATTTTTCAGACATAGCTTTCAAACTAAATAATATATTTGGACTCAGCAGCATCAATTTACACCAAGTAGGCCTAAGTAATCAAAGAAAAGAATACCGTGTTTATTAAATTAAATTATTACATATTTCTAGGAACTCTTTTATAAGGCCTAATTACATCCTACATTGATTTTATTTCTTGTACCTATTAATCATGTGTCGTATTCTGTAGTCTGATGAAAAACTTGGTCTTCCTCATATTTTTACTTATTCTTTTAACTCCTTAATCAGAACTGAATATTGTAAAATTACTATCATCATTATGGTACCTATAGAGATAAAAATCTAAAGATAAAACCTAGAGATAAAATCAGTCTTTTGCTTTATGTTCTTGATGGAATTGTGTCGAGTAGATTTCTTCTTTTACTTGCTCTTTGTAAAACATTACCGTATATTATGATCTGTAAAAAACAGGATCTCTGGCAGACGACATTGAAATTGCCGGAATACAAATTGAATAATTGCTAAGAAGCGCAATTTAATTGATGGAATAGCTCGTTCATGTTGAATAATTGACATCAGTCTGCATCTCGAAATCCTAGTTTTTGAAAATTATTAGCTTTTAAAAGGTAGCATTTGAATTAATCAGAATGAATTGCATATAATTATAAATTATGATATTTCTATTTATCCTACACCTAATCCTCTGTATGTCTCAACAGAGATTTTGCTAGTAATCCCATGATCCCATGCAAGATTTATTTATTTATTCGTGGACAGAATCACAAATCATATAAAAATAATTAGGAAGGAACAACAGGCTTGGCCCAAATCTATTCCATTCCCAAATTTTGATAATTAATAAAATGTCCAAAAAAATAGGTTATGTTTCTACTGTAACAATAAAATAGTGTAAACTATTATTCAATCCAAACACCCATCACAATTCCAAGTTAGTGGGCTAATAATAGAGAATAGAATTCCTTTTTTATTATTGTTGACGTGGTGAAGTTTGGACAGCAATGTCCACTCGCTACCACTTAACCACGTCGTTAGCAGAAAATACAATATAAAATAGGAAATATACAGAAATAAAAAATAAAATGTAATAAATAAGAGAGTTCAACATCGGAAAATAAACGTCTTAGAAAATAAGTGTTTTTTAATAAACTGTATCATCACTGCTGAAAGAGAAGGCAAAAAATATTAGAATAAATGAATGGACAGGCTACTGAGGAAAATTAATGATTCAGATCAGTAAGAATTAAAATCAAAAATTAATTTTGTTGATTTCTAATTATTAGGATATCAAATGGAAATCCAAATTAAATCACCCCGAAGACTTCTGCTACTTCAAATATCGACAACAGGGTAAACAACTAGATGGAAATTCGATGAGCGCTACAATTAAAAAATTATTTGTCAGCACGGGAATAACTTTTGAATAGTAGCTCTCATCAAATTACCATCTATCTGTTTATCCTGTTGTCAATATCTGCTGAAGTCTTCGTGGTGATTTGCAGCATTTAATTTGGATTTTCGTTTAATAATAATTATTATTATTATTATTAATTCATTAGCATTGAATAAATTCAATATCTCAGTGATTTCCATTTGTTTGTTGATTCATATGAATACCCAGTGAATATAGATTATGAGGAAAAGACCTGTTTAGGCCTAATAGCATTATAACGAATAAATATACGTGTGAAAGAGAATAAACAATAGTGGAGAAAAACAGGAAAGCGAATAAGAAGATTTCAAATTAGAAAAGTCAATTTTTATTACAAAATATAATGGAGAAAACAAAATGTTAGCGATCCAGTTATAATATTCTGCAATAGGTGATAGAGGGGTCGCCGCCAACCTGTCTCCCCGACAACTAGTCCCCTCGCTATTTTGATCACAGGCGTCAGTAAATCCCCTGGCAAAATATACCATTGCCGTCAACTAGCACACATATTTACTCCTGGTGTTCAGGTTTCTTTTACGTTTATGTTAAGACCCTTGAAAATAATCCCAAGAAATATTCTTGATGAAAAGGTTTTCAAGTAATGTTGACAGAAAGGAACTATCATAGATAGGCTACTGTATGGCATAAACATTCATTACTGGTAGTTCAGGTAACTAATAAATTGTTCTGTTTCTAGAGTATGTTTCAGGTTTATCATGGCTTCTCTCACCAAATTTAATCTTGTCTACAAGTATTTACTGCGTGCACGTGAATAGTCACTAATATTAATATAGTATTCAATGTGTTACAATATCATGATATACAATATTATTCATTGCATTCAAAAGCTCTGTTTTTAAGTATGTTTAAGGTTCATCACCGCATCTTTTCTCAAATATACACAAGATCACACAGCTATTCACTCATTTTACTCTGTGCATGCTTCGAGTTATTAGGTCACATCTTGAATTTGTATTTTTATCTACATTGTATTAAATTCTTCTGTTTCTGTTTCAGAATCATCTCAGCTCATCTTCTCAAAAGTTCACAACTATTTCTCCATGTTTACTGTGTGCGTGCTTTGAATGATCTATATGTTGCATCTAGAATAAGTTGAGGTTTTTATTAACATTATTTTTTTTCTATTGCTCTATTTCTAACGGGTTTCAGGTTCATTGCATGCTTAGAATGATCCATGTTGCATCTTCAACAGGTTATTTTGACGTTACATGTAGCATACGGTAGCCTACTATACTTTCATTTATATAATATATTGAATATGATTTCAGATATGTGTTGGAACTATGTTATTTGCTGCATAGTCACTTATAAGTATTGAATGTGATGTGTCAGACATGGTGTTAGAATTATTATAAGTTATTAAATAACTTAAATCAAATTCTGATTAATATTAGTCACTTCCTATGTCTTTCTTGAATGTGATGCCAGGCATATGTTGGAATCATGATAATCATAATAATGTACCATCACCAATGCTTCATACTGATCATCATCTGCTGATATTTTTATGTGAAATATACATTTTTTCACAATTGAACTGAAATAAATCGTTTCAGTTATGAAGATTTAGCTACCTAAATTTTCTTGATATCTCATTAGTGCAACAATTTTAACATTTTTACATAAGTCATAACAATAGAATGTTAAATCATAATTTGATTTATGTAATTTTCCTTTATCTTGCTTCTGTGAGTGTATTTATTAGGCCATTGAATCCATTTCAAGGAAATTAATACATGAGTTCAATAAATTAATCATAATAAGTCAATAAATACATTTAATTAAAATTTATTATTATTGAAATACAAAACATTTTAAAGATATTAATATTTAGCACGGTATATATTTTCATCTAAATACCATGATATTCAGTAATATACGGTAAACCAGCCCACGTTGGGACACCAAAATTCAAACAGCTATAACTTGGACAAAAATAAAAAAATCTACATTTTTTAATTTTATATTTATTGTATTTGCTTACAATTTCATCCTTAAGGATGGCAACTGCATTGATCGTCAAGTGATTTTTTTATGCAAAAACAATTTTTGGGGAATGTCCCAACATGGGCTTAAGATCGGCCCACGATGGGACATCCCTTGCCCAGGTTGGGATATTGAATTAAAAATAAGCAATTAATTATTTTTGTCAATTTATAACATTTTATTATAATTATTGATAGTATAAATACATTATTTGAAATTTTTTTTAGTAAAAACTATTAGCAAAAGTCATGTGCACAAAGTGTGTTTGAAATGGCTACCTCTGAAGCTACATTACAGGCTATAATCAGATATAATATTTATTTACAATTTATTTCACTGATATGTAGCCTACATTGAATGAAAAAAGATTCAGAAGCAATGCTCATCGTTATAATATGAGCATATATCATGATTGCAGTGTCCCAATGTGGGCTGTCCCAAGGTAAATGGTAAATGTTTAAAGTAAAAATTAAAATTCCTCTTCTCAAAAAAAAACTTTGAGGTTACAAAAAAATGTTTTTAATTTTTTCTTAATAACGACTGGTGCTATATCTGAAATTATTATATCTGTAATTATCAAGGCTATAAACAGCTGATAAAACATCGCAGTTGTTGCCAACCTAACACTCACTAATTTCCCACAACTTGAAGTGTCCCAACGTGGGATTGTCCCAACGTGGGCTGGTTTACCTATTAAAAAAAATTATTGAAACATATTTAAAATAATATGATACAAATATGCCTATACTGATTCTATAATCATAATAACATCAATTCTTCTAATATTATTTACTTCATAACTGTACAGATGGAAATTAATGAGAAATTGAATTTCCATCTAGCTGATAACCCTGTTGTCAATATTTGCTGTAGCAGAAGTCTTCAAGGTGACTTACACCATTTAATTTGGATTTTCGTTTAATAATAATACTTCATAATTATTCATTCAAATAAATATTATTAATACCACTTTATTCAAATTCACAATACAAAGCCTCACTCTGATTGTATAATCATAATGACATCAATTTACCTCTTATAATATTATTACTATATAATTGATTTGAAAAGTATTAATACTAATCTATACCGTTAGAAAACTATAGATGTCAGGCATGTCAATTATGACAAAGTTATGTAAAATTTAAATACAGCCATGATCAATAAAAAAGAGAGAAAGAAATTGTTTATACTTGTAATTCACTAAGCAAATTAATAATCTCACGAGCACAATCAAAACCTGAGTGCTGCTCAAAGTAAGATATTATCTGCTGTCTCTTATTTGGTTCGATGTCTGCATTGTACAATGGCAACTCATATTCATGCAACATTTTGTAGATGTACGGATGCAAGAAGTTCTGTTCATCATCCACATAATACAGTGATCTATGCAGCAATAGCCAATCAACAAACTCTGACAAATCTAAACGATCGCATTCTCTTACAAGAATCACAAAACAGTCGTAGCCGAATCTCTCTCCCAATTGCATCATTTTGCTTTCAATGAACGTGTTGAATTTGTTTTTCATATCTTCTACAAAAGAGTTCACTTTATTTAGCATGTGGATATCGTGTCTCATGGTCAGCATGTAGAAATAGTCATAGATGTGGATTTTGTAGTGTGGCAGATGTTTGAATAGATGTGGATAGTGACTGATGGTCATGACTGATTCATCGCGAGGAACAATGAATTCAAATTGTTCACCGGTTGAGTTCAGTGAGACCAACTCTCTGAACAAATAGCGTATTTGGAACTCGATTGGTGTATGGGTTCGTGGCACGATGAAAGGTGATAATTCTACGTTTTCCTGTAATCCTTCTTCAATATTATTGTTTGCAAGCGATAGCCAACAAACACTCGACTTGGAAGCTGCTTTTAGAAGATATTCATAACCTGAATAGTTAATTGTATTTCCGTTCAAATCTATGTAAATGATTAGAGTTAGGGGAAGAACGTTGGCTAAAAACTCAACACTTCTTGCTTCCAAACTATTATTGCTCAAATTCAGTGAAATGATGTTGGTATCCTTCAAAAATTCGGCCAATACCTCAATATCATAACAGGTTGTATAGGTATAACTCAAATCCAGGTAAAAAATATTGCTGCTAATCAGTGCTTTAAAATAGCGGATATCAATGGTGCAGTAATTTTCTGGCAAACTGTAAAATTTTCTCATTCTGACATGTTCTTCGTAGTGAGCACTTTTTTTCCTTAGCAATTTTAGTGAAATGACTTTTACTTTCAAAATTGATTCATTTTGTTCCATCAGACTTTTAGAATTGAAATAATTCAGACTAAGTACAGCAATATTGCTATTCAAAAGTATGGGAGGTATGTCAACTATTGGACAATCATCAAGGACAAACATAGATCTTCTGCTGAAGCGGTGTTCATATTCTGTGATGCTAATGTTGTCTAATGTTCCCAAATAATGTGCAAACTTTTCGCCCTTCAAAAGCAATTTTGTTATACCCAGTTTTTGATAGGTATCCTTAATTAGACAATTAACATCATCTCTGTTGAATGGTTTACAGATTTCAACAATGCAATCTGAGTATTTAAACAAACCCATATAGCCAAGCATATATCTGCTAAAATGAACCTTTGTCACATTCTTTCTCATTTGATTCATGTTTCTTTGTTTCACACTGTTGAAAAACTGATATGCTGTTTGGATTTCAATCCCATTTCTACGCAAATTTATTTCAGAAATGCCAGTATTTGCAAAATGTTGAGCCAAATGTTGGACACCTTCATCTTTAATCCAATTTTCACTCAAATCGAGTGATTTCATTTGACAGCCGACAAGACCATCTGTCAAATACTTGATACCCTTACAGGCAATTTCATTGTGTGATAGATTCAGTGATGATATCAAAGTGTGTCTAAGCACTTGAGCTAGATAGTAGACGCCACAACAATCTACTCTGGTGGAACTCAAATCAAGTTCAACAATTTGTGAGCCCAACAGTCCCTGAGAGAGATATTTCAAAGCATTGTATGCCATTTTATTACCAGAGAGGTTGAGCTTATTGAATTTTGTTCGACATAGTTGACGTGCCAAGTAACAAACACTGAAAAAGCACAGATGTCTATTTCTCAGAATAAGTGAGTCATTGTTTGAGTCAATCTTGTTTTGAACCTCACTAATATGATTTCCTTCAAGAATTGCACAATCACTTAGGTCGAGAGAGGTGATGCTAGTAAATTGTAGAACAGATGCCAAATAAAATATATTACCGCAAATTGTGCTTCCATTGAGAATGAGTGATGTGATTTTCGTATCAGGCAGGTGCAATAACAGATTTGTCAACCTATTGCATTGTGAAGGAAACTTTCTCAGGCTGAGTGAAGTGATCGATGTATATTCAAGAACAGAAACCAGTTCTTCAAAAACAGTGTCTCCATGACAATGACTGCAATCTAAATTCAGTGAAGTGATATTTGAATTCAATTTTAAACTTGCAAAGAAATGAGCACATTTCTGATATGCCCTGAAATCGAATCGGTGAGGGCAGTATCCAAGATAAATTGAAGTAAGGCTAGATCCTAATAAACCATCTCCTAAACTCTTGAAATCCATCTCATTTCCCTCTAATTTTAGAGATTCCACATTGGTTTGATTTAAACATGCTAATAGTTTTGAACATAGGCCTACTTGCTCATCGAAGCTATTACTGATATCCAGGTAAGTAATTCTATGTTTCTTCAAGATATCAACCAGAGAACTAATACCATCAACTTCTATTCTATTCTGGCTTAGATTGAGTGACTTGAGTGACATATTGTTTGAGTCAGCTAAGCCTGATGACAACAGTTTCAAATGATTGCAACGCAAATTACATGTGCTGAGGTCAATTGAGGTGATATTCGTCAAATTCTTACAAAAATCTTCAAAGGCATTTGGGCTATTTGAAATAAATCTATCATTTCCACTCAAACTGAGAGATGTGATTCTAGTATTCAACAAACAAATTGCCAATGTTTGCAAATCAAACAGATCAGTCGATCCCAAATCGATTGATTCTATATGTGTGTCCTTATTCGTCAAAGCATGTGCTAGGCATTTCACACCATCATCGCCTATCCGATTGCTCCTCAAATTTAGAGAAGTAATATTTGAACCCACAAGATAAGGCGCAAATACTTCTACGCATTCATGACTCAACATATTTCCACTGAGATCAATGGTTGTGATTGCTGTGTTTTTCAAAACACCACCCAAATATTTTAGTCCCTCAACACCTATTTTATTTGAGCTTAGATTCAGAGATGTAATCGTTGTCCTCTCCAAACCGTTTACAAGCATCTTCAATCTCTCACAGTCCAATGCAGTGTTACTCAAGTCTATGGAGGTGAGTTCTGTATCACTCAAAACACTTGCCAAACATTTTAAGTCATAATTTTTTATTTTACATGATCTTAAACCAAGATAGGATATTTCTGTATCAATCAGTGAACAAGAAAGCATTTCCAAGTTGATGACATTATTATTAAAATTTATAGATTTTATTTTGGTGTCTTTCAATATTGTTGCAAGATATTGTAACCAATTTTTATGAACTTCCTCATCATGTTTAGTTTTATTATTATGACCAATTTCAGATGATGTATAATTAGTTGTATTCCTTCTCCTACAACCGCAGCACAATTTATACATTGTATTAAGACACCCTCTATTATTATCATCACTATGATTAGCATCTTCATCATCATCATTATCACCATCATCATCATCATTATCATCATCGCCATCATCATCTTCTTCTTCAGCAGCAGAAGTTGCAATAAAATGTTTTAACCAAGGTATTCGACGACCTCTACAATCATCATCATCATCGTCATCATCATCATCATCATCATCATCATCATCATCTGAAAAATCCATATCAACTGAATTACCCCTCAAGTGAGAAGGTATTTTTTTAACTACTTTTGGTAAATCAAGAGAACAAATTTCAGATTTTGGCAAGTATTTTAAAAATTCAATGAGCAATTTGCTTGTAACTGAATTTCCACTGAGGGAAAGATTGGTCAACTTCTGGGGTTTCACTTCGAGAGCTTTTCCTAAATACATCAAACAAAAGTCTCGAAAATTTTCATATTGAGTAGTATCAATGCTCGAGAAAATGTGTTCATTGAATCTACCTAACAATTCTATTTCAGAACTCAAATTCTCTGTAGTGTTTGAAACCTCCCCATGATTCAAATCCAGTTTCTTATGCAACATTTCTGGGGTTTTTACATGCTTAGTTGATGATGTCGAAGGGATGGGTTCCAATTGATTGGAGGGAGATGATAATTCCAGTTTTTCATGCACCATTTCTGGTTTTCTTTCATGTGCTGTAGTTGATGATGTCGAAGAGATGGGCTCCAATTGATTGGAGTGGGGATTTGATTCGGTGTATTTGTCATCTTGTAGTGGGCCATAAGTATTGTGCAATTTGTCTGCTATTGAGGCAAACTCTACTGTACTTATTACTTTGGAAAGTCCGCTTAAAGCTTCCTCAGTGATGACCATACAAGTCAGATGACAGACTTTGTCGATTGAAGGTTTATGAAGAGGTTGCGCCAGAGCCTTCATGATCTCATCATGGCTCAAGTCAATCATTCTCCAATCGGACAGCTCGCCTGGACTTCTGAAAGTGGCCATTCTTGGAATATTGAATTGATTAATCCAAGATACAAGAGACAAAAGGGCTTGAAAATGTGGTCATATACTTGAAGTAGGCTACCTATTAAACTGATTCAGGCTTAACAAAGATAAAAAAATGAAGGCTTGTGAAATATTCAATAACTTGATAATTGTGAAACCAATACTTATATCAGTTTGCTGTTACCCAATACCCTCAGGAAGGCTGGATCAGTGGTGAAATTCCATTTCGAACACCTGCAAAACAAAAATTGAAGGAGTATTGAAACTTTTTTTATGAATGAAGCAAACAAATAATATTCAGAAAATAAAAACAGGCTTTCACCCAAAACTTCTTCTATTTCTTAATTTTGTCTCAAATATTCCAAATAGGTTATGTCCTTATCAATTTTCACACAAAACAATCTGAAAATTCCACATCAGAATAAAACAATCAATTTTAAATTAGGAAACTTATATTGAATACTGATATGAAGGAGAGCTGAAAATCAATGAAACAGGAATGAAAGGCATTAAAAATTACTGAACAAGGAAATAAAGAAGTACAGTATTGAAAATTATTGGCATATTATTATACCCTGTGTATTTTATGACAGATGCTGAACCCAAAGTACAACACCACTTCCTTTGTTCAAAGACACACCATCGGGCCGAGACACACGAGAGGCGTTTTCCAGACGAGTCGGCATGACACGAACAGGACAGCAAGTCAATTTGATCTAATAAATGAATAAATCAAGAAAGAATAACACTGTATCCTACAGAATAAATTGGACTTATAACAGACTAGTTGAGTTGAGGAAGAAATAACAATACTTCTTAACTTGATAGCCTACGGCACGACTCTACTCTACTAGTTTGAGACTGTTTTCATTAACATAGTAGTGGTAGAGTAGAGTGAGAAGCGGTGGTGGGGGAAGGCGAGTGGTAGAGTACTATCCCACGGTGCTATTCCCACTCTACTCTACTAAAAACTAGAACTCTACCATGAACGCTTTCATTGTGAGAGTTCACAAGATAGTTACTGTAGTACTTGCCTGAAAAATTTCCAGTGGGTGTAAGTTGAGTTTTCTTCGTGTTTTCAATCTTTACATCGGTTATTCTATCCTTATTTATCTATCATGAAACATGATATATCATGGCATATAAAACTATTTTACTCACATATATGTTTCGTAAATTTGTATCCAGACGCATTCCAAGCCGAAAGGTTGATCTTTAGCAAAATTTATATGATCCTTCACAAGCTGTATGGAGACTGAAAAAAGACAGTCATCATACATAATATGACGTAGTAAGGGATCGATTGATTAATTGCCTTTATTAAAGGCGGAAGAGTTCAATGTTTTATTTCAGCCAGCAAAATACATTAATTTTCTATGTACAGTATATATTGTATAATTTTATTTTTAATAAATTTCAATTTCTATGTCTGACTATTGTAAACGGTACATTAGAATTGGAACCGTTTTGGGCTTTATAGCCTGTGCCAGCCCGGCCCCAGGGGTGGGCGGACCGGGCGGCCGCACAGGGCGGCAGATTTTTTGGGGCGGCAAATTTTATGGAACAGAAATTATTTAAATGCAAATAAATAATAAATTCAATGTGAATAGTAAAATTTTATAAGAAGCTTTTCCAAACTCAAGCTAATGAAGACATATAATATCTAAGATCAACAATGTCCCAGGAACGTCTGAGTGGTCTAGCGAACATAAAATAGCTCAGTCCCTAGATCTTGAAGAACTGGAGAAGGATTTTTTCTATGCAAAGGTCAGACGAGTTCTACTTAATTAAACAAGTGTGTTGAACAAACTCGTGTTGTAGCAATTGTAGTTTTGATTACTTAGCAAGTTAAATAGGCCCAATACTCTGTTGCAGTCTCTTGATTTAGAACTACCGTCTTATGTTTTCTTATTGTGTACCGTATCTGTTCCGAACATAAAGATAGTTTAATCAGATATTTTGTGTTACTGTTCTAGTCCAGTCAATTAAAGATTATAGAGTGAAAAGTTTGGAACACAATTTTCAACTCCACAGCTCTTTTAAGGATAGTAAGAGGATTAACATATATCGAAAGTCCTCACCCCTATCTCATGTGCTAAAGGAGTGGAGGTGGTTGAAAGTACCATTTTTTCATTTTTCTCATATATCTCGGAAACTATGCATCTTATGAACATTTGTATTCTGTACAAAATTGAAGCTCACAAAATTGAAATTTTCTGTTCAGCAACAATAGATCAGTTGACAATGAAATTTGAAGGGAATGTTTGGAACTCAATTTTAGACTTTGCAGTTTTGCTGACACTAGTTTGGAGGTGAGCATATCAAAAATCCCAACCCCTACATCATGTGCTAAAGGGATGATGGTGGTTTGAAAGTTGCATTTTCCACTTTTACTTACATGCTTATATCTTGGAAACAATGAGTTCTATTGACATAATCATCCACATAAAAATGAAGCTCAATGAATTTCCTACAAGTTTTGTTTTGTAGAGGTTTTCAATAAATATGATACTAACTTTTCGAGATATATATGTTCCAAAGTAATTCATTTTCAAAAAACCAGTTTTTCTTCCATTTTTCGCTCTTTCAAGTCTTTTAACTTT